>NW_026999390.1:300000-574554 GCF_037126465.1 Ornithodoros turicata
ACAACGAGTTTCTTACATGCACTGTCATGTGTCGACAGTAAAACAGAAGTATTCCTCGTTTCAGGGGGATTTGACGGTCCATTAGACAAAAGCACACAAGGTAACTACTGCTTTTCTTGCTTTTAATTTTGTAATTTTTGTGCTTTGAAACCTCCTTACGCAATAAAGGGATAGGCATAAAAACCCTAAACCAAGAAGGCGGTTGAAGTTTGGTAAGGCAATTTCAGTTGGTATTCCTTGAATACCGCCAATGAAAAATGTGTAGCCTACATGTACAGCTCGCATGAGAGTTAACCATTCCGGACCCTGGTGACGCTTAGTAGAAATAATGACGGAGAGTGTTTGTTTGTATTTACAGTTAGAGGGGCGGCCCTCGTTATGAAGTCTTGTTACAGTTAGCTTTGACGAGAGACGTACATATTTACACTCTTAGAAATGAACTTCAACGCCATAGCACGCTCCTAGCCAACCACCATCTCTAATGATATCGTGCAAACGGGAGGCGTGCGTCTTTTTGTGACTTTTATGCGGGCGCCTCCTGTTTTTAACAAATCGAGTCAAATAACGATATCATTCGAGATGATGGTTGGCTAAGAGCTTGCTATGCGGGGAAGTTCTGTTTTAACAGTGCACGATATAGGATTGTAGAAACATATAGTATCATCAAGAGTAACAGTTATATCCACAACGAGTTTCTCACATGCACTTTCAAGTGGCGACAGTAAAACAGAAGTATTCCTCCTTTCAGCGGAACTTGATAGACTGTTAAAGGAACAGGAGAAAGGTAACTAGTGCTTTTTTTTTTGCTTTTAATTTCGTAACGTTTGTGCTTTGAGACCTCCTTACGCAATAAAGGGATAGGCCTAAAAACCCTAAACCAAGAAGGCAATTTCAGTTGGTATTCCTTGAATACCGCCAATGAAAATGTGTAGCCTACATGTACAGCTCGCATGAAAGTTAACCATTCCGGACCCTGGTGAAGCCTAGTAGAAATAATGGCGGAGAGTGTTTGTTTGTATTTACAGTTAGAGGGGCGGCCCTCGTTATGAAGGCGTTGTTACAGTTAGCTTTGACGAGAGCCGTACATATTTACACTGTTAGAAATGAACTTCACCGCATAGCACGCTCCTAGCCAACCACCATCTCTAATGATATCGTGAAAACGGGAGGCGTACGTCTTTTTGTGACACTTATGCTGTCCATAATTGTAGCAAAAGAGGCGGACGCCTCCTGTTTTTAAGAAATCGAGTCAGATAACGATATCATTCGAGATGATGGTTGGCTATGAGCCTGCTATGCGGTGAAGTCCACTGCCACGAGTGATAGGGTTATCGCTTCTGATTTGAAGAGAGAGAGGGGCGTACGCACAGTTGTAGCAATTATATATCCAAATTGTCACAAATAGGAGTACCCCCCCACGCTCTTGGAATCAGAAGCGGTAACTCTATCATTCATGACAATGGTTGGTCTCTTGGTCTCTTTCTGTAGGAGGCGGGTCTTGCTCGACGACCCATCTAACACTTTGCTCTCCAAGACTAACTCATGCACCCTCTATGCATCTCCACCCTTCATCCTCTATCCTCCATTCGTCTTTCTTTTCTTCTTTTCTTTTTTGTTTTTGCTATAGTCGTGACGACGCCCACTTCTGTGTGGCCAACAACGGCGAGCCGATCCTGGCATTACCCCCCCCCCCTCTCCCTATTCTTTTCTGAGAGTGACCTCTGTGAGACCGACGACGGCGAGCTCATTCAGCACTACCACCATCTGAGGGAGTGGGGTATGCGCCTCAGGGGAAAAACGAAACAGAAACCCAGGAGCATGTCTTAAGTTCTTTTTCAATATCACGCCGCGTTGAAAGTGTCTTAGCATAGGAAAACACCACACGCACACACACACAACTTCGACGGGTCAGCGCTGGATGATGATGTCGGTTAGGGTCAGGTCGCTCGAGGGTAGCGAAGCAATCACTGTCTAGCTTAATGTGCTGCTGAATGAGCACTCTCGAAATTGATGTCCCAGTACGTGTGCGTCCTCCGGGTAGTTCTCAACTCCCTACGCACTTTATTATTATTATAAGAAATTGCGAAGAGGATGAGGTTCACCTGACCCCACCTGCGCTCATCTTCGTGAATCAGCAGATCTCGAGCTCGTGGATAGCTGCTCGTTCGTGTTGCATTAAACACTTGTTCTCTCAATTAGGAGTCATCCTTCGCGGGTTCGATCCCGGGTTTCGGGATGCCAGTTCAGCTGGCCGTTAAGCTTCAGCTAGTTTACGCTGGCAAAATACGTTCATCTCTTGGCTTTATATCGACGGGAATATGTCGGCAAACGGTAAAACGACATGTAAACAAAGTCACATGACCTCAAAATGACGTTTTCTATGACGTGTGACCAGGACAATGTGGCGGTTTTAGAACAAGCTGCCCAAGCACGCTTGAGGGTAGTTACAAAAATGGCGGATTATGTCACCCCTGTGGATGGAGGAAAGAATGCTAGCAGACGACGCCCAAGTATCACAGACAGAGGTGGGCACCCTCACGAGCGTGCGAGGGTGAGGGTTTCCTCACCCTCACCTCACGATATTTGAGGTGAGGTGAGGAAAATTTTCAAAAAGTTTTTGAGGTGAGGTGAGGAAAATCTTTTTAAAATTTTTTTAGGTGAGGTGAGGCGAGGAAATTTTCAATTTTTTTAGGTGAGGTGAGGAAAACTGGGAAAATTTTTTGAGGTGAGGCGAGGAAAAATTTACGAACACACAATTTATGAAAACCTTTCCCGAGCGTACACGGGATATCTTTCCTTCTTTCCGCAGCTTCTGTCTCTCATCTGGGCGGGGACTGCCCTCCTCTCTCGCCGCTAATCTGACGTCCGACTTTGCGCGTCATTCGCATACCCTCAACTGAACCTCAATTTCCGCGCAGCTTCTACGGGTATAACAATCGTTCCACGAAGCGTTTTCTGTGATTGACTAGGCCAAATCGTCCAGCAAAAAAAAAAAAAAAAAAAAAAAAAAAAGAACGTTACATTGACTAAGCAATTTCATGAGTTCAATTTCGAAAATGTATTTCAATGGCAAATTGATGAAACTATTTGTATTTGGTGACAAAGTAAATGTCCAGAAAAAAGTTCTTTACCCCATATTTTTCCGTTAAACCGTTTTCTTATAATGGTCAAATGACACGTTTCGTGCCGCACCCTGTATGCATTCACGCTTGAGGTATATGCATTTACATAGAGTCACTAAATAAGCTCCGCTTCAGAGTATCGACACTGAGGTCTAAGGGAGAGCAGGATCGCCATCTTGTTTCCGCACCACACCGGTATCATCCCCATTTGAGGATCGAAGACGGCTAACGTAATGCTCGCTGTGGGATTAAGAAGCGTGTATGATTGTTGCGCGGTAATCCATGTATTGTCAACCAGAGCGTCCAGAAGATGTCAAGGTGAGCTCAAGGCCGTCAACTGATGCTCGTACAGGAAAGGAACATTTCACCCGCGCACGATAGATGGCATCGTGCGCTAACGTGAGCTGTGCGCGTGCGCAACGTGGCGCGGAAATAAGATGGCGCATGCTCGCTCTTGGACACGGAGGAGAAGTAAGGAGACCGAACTCTGCCGCGCCGCCGTTGAAAAAGTGTGGTCCCGATTCCTCGAGTCTTATTGTGGCCGCGGCGCGGCGCTCGCGCTCCGTCAGGTACTTGCTCCTCTGAAATGACGTGCTTGTAATGCGCTGTGTCAGACTTACTAGTGTGTCCAGTGCAAGCAGGAAAAAAATATTTTGATAAAGAAACACGATTGTCGTGTATCAAGGAATGATCTCTCTTTGCATTTTTCGCCTGGAGTCCTTGTTGGTGCAAAGCGGGAGGTTTTCATTTTACAATGTGGGGAAGCCGCCGTCAAGGGGGATCCGCGTTTGCTCGAAGGTTTGTATGTGTAAATAAGCGTAGTGCTCTCGCAGTTAAGAAGCTGTTAAGAATCGCGGAAGTACCTTTTGTTTTATTTGAGATAAAAAGACACCCGAAGGAGCACATAGGTTGTTGTTTGACATCGTACAGGATGGTAGTATAAGTTGCATGACTGGCAAGGCACCACTGCGAGATCTACATTGTTAATGGTGTGCACTGATTATTATTACTTTCCACGAACACCTCGCAGGGAACATCTCTGAGGAAATTATGTAATTGAGCACATTTGGATTGCAGCTGTTGCACGACAGCGTCGAGCGCGCGTTTCTACCACCCGCTTCGCGTGCACAACGTTTTGGGAAACGGGAACTTTTTGTCGTAATTGTGAAGCATCCGCTAGGGTACAGAGGATAGAGTTACATTTCACATGACACCACACATGAATTTAATGCCCACTTTCTGTCACAGTTTTGAAAACGCGGTAGAGGACCACGTACGTACTTCAGTTTAAGGAAGAGATCCCGAAGACGATTTTCATCTTGGTGTCCGGTTGGGGTGTGAAGCCCATATCTACTGGATTTGGGTCTTTTTTAGCTTGGGTAGACTACCTGGTGTAGCGTTTTGAGCAGCATGCTTGTGCTGAAGTAAATTGAAACTCATGGAACTGAACATCAAAAGTCAGTGTTATTCAAGATGTCAGTGTTGGAGAACACACATTACAGACTACATACCGATTTTCTTTTCTGTTCCCAAAACCGTAGCATAGCGTGTCACTAAAACGTCGCCATACACGAAGTTCTCTTAATTGATTCACACGTACGCAGATAAAACTTTCCCAGTCCCAGCTTATGCGGCGACACCACATAGAAATTCCCACATATTCCGAAAAGATCACGTCCGCAAACTTTACAGATCATCAAACACATCCTTCCATCCACGCCATTTAAATGTGGCTTTTCAGCACAACCTTTGCTTCCTTTGGAGTAGGTCCCACCTATGACACGAAAACGAAGCAACAGAAATTGCAAAACAAGATTGGAGATGACCAGAAAACATTAACTCATTATTGGAGAAATCGTTGTTAATTCTATTACACAAACACTCGTTTTTAACGCTTCTTAGTAGGGTATTCGAGGGCAAACAGCGCATTGCCTTGCAGGAGATTTCGCGGAGCTAGTACCGGAGGGAACGCGAGCGCCGCGCCGCGGCCAACAATAGACTCGAGGAATTGGGACGTCATTCTCCAGCCGAGTTCGGTCTCCTTACTTCTCCTCCGTGCTCTTGGAACTCAGTGGCGATACCCTGAAGCGTAGCTTATTTAGTGACTCTACGTTTACATTGGTAGTCACTCAAAGCCAACGCGCGTCGAATACACAATCTTCACATCGAATACACAAATAGCTTTAAAAAATTTGAGGTGAGGTGAGGTGAGGAAAAGTCTCAAAAATTCCTTTGAGGTGACGTGAGGTGAGGAACATTTTTTAATAAAAATTGAGGAGAGGTGAGGTGAGGAAACATTTTCAAATTTTTTTAGGTGAGGTGAGGAAAATTTTTCAAAAATTTTTTTAGGTGAGGTGAGGAAAAATTTTCAAACATTTTGAGATGAGGTGAGGTGAGGAAAATTTTTCTCCCGGAAAATTGAGGTGAGGGCGAGGCTAGTGAGGACAAACGCCCACCTCTGATCACAGATGATCTCTCCCGATTGGTGGCGTTGTGTGAAACAGACGCCTAGGATGCATGACTACTATCTCCTTCCCACGGTGTAGGGTGGAGTCACCCTTTGTAGAAGTGAATGCCGCCAAGCCGCGTATCGACTACCACGCTTACCATGCATGAATGCTATGCACTGATTTTTTCAAACCTCCTTTGCTACAAATTTACTCAGCTCTAAAATGCACTGCGTCACTAAGCGTATCGCTACATCTTTGTGAGCGTACCGCGAGCTGTGCGTGGGAGTCAATATGGCGGAAATTCGTAGCAGACGACGCGGTTGTCTTCATCCTATGCAGAGGGAGCTAGTATTGAGGCACCCTACAGGCGCCTGAACGAGCACCCTAAACAGGCACCCTACACGGCCACCCCTCGGAGACGATAATGGTACAGCTCCTCCGCGCGACACGGCCGATAGGGGACAGCTGGCTGGGCCCACTGGCTGGAGATTTCAGACAAGTATATCGCAAGCAGTACATTGCCTCTGTATTTTGGAGCATTGTTTTTTTTTTTTTTTTACATGCTAACTTAAATCCATGATGGTTCCATAGAAAAATTGCCCGAGATTCTGGATTTCCCTGGACGTTAAGGAAGGAAGGTCATCGCACAGTGAACAACGAAATGAAAGTGTGTATTCAAGAATAGACGTTCGACGACGCCTTCAACACCATGGAGAATTGTTCTTCGTTTACCGTGGAAGCGTTGTAATCGCCGAGGCAATCCGCCTCAATCGTGCAGTTAAAATAAATACGACGTGAGTGCTGTCGCGATATTTTGTATGTTTATATGCTTGTTTGCTCTTTTTCAACCGTTTTCGTCTTCTACAGCCTGAATATTCGTATAGTATTAACTAATTTATCAACAGTAAGCATATATTAGAATGTAATCCTTCACGCTCCCTTTGTTGTTCTTTTCTGTGCTCCTCCTTCTTCCCTTCGTTAATGGCTTCGTGTAACTGTTGCACATCTGCAGGGGCGACACCCTCGCCCCTCGTTGTTTTGTATGTGTTTGTGTTAAAATAAAGTTGAGTCACAGTGGTACCAGCGCTCGGGTCCATCCTCTGGGCCTATTTAAGCAGCAGCCTGGGCCACTGTAGGCAGTCCGTCTTCTGGAAACTGTCTTGGTTGTTAGTTACTCCGTTCCATCATCACTCTTCTCGCCTTGTGTGAGGACTTTGTTCTTCCCTCGGCTGAGGGAGACGTGGACAAGGGACAAGCTCCTCTTAGCTAACTAAGCTTGCCCGCCCGTGTTGTGTGGAGCGCAGCTATCAGGGCAGCCTTTCCAGAAACAACAAACTCCAACGCGATCAAATTCAGACGCGACAAAGTGGTGGGGAGTGCGGTGCAATCCCTAATATAGTACACCCATCCTAAGTAACACGCTATGAAGTCTGCACCCCAACATTCGGAAATCCCGCTATCTAAAAGCCAAAAACGTAATCGTCGTCGACGTGTCTTTTTGGCAAGGCGTGCAAATTCTGGACCCAGAACCAGCGCATTATTAATTCAAGTGAGTGACGACAACGGCGCCCAAGAATCTGAAAAACTACGCAAAATCCGCATTGATCATCACTTCAATCGACTATTCGCATTGGCGGAGGAGTACATCAGGTCTCATGAAAAAGTCGCGAAACATGAGTAAGCTATCGCCCACTGTCATGGCAACATCAACCACGAGACCAGCTGTGGCAGCACCCACCTTTAGGGGAGGACCCGATGAGAGTATCCACGAGTGAATCACCTGGTATGATCACATCGCCGGAATAAACAGCTGGGACCAAGACGCAAATGGTACAACCTGGGACGATTGGAAACGGGAGATGATCCAAAGCTTCGGCGGCCACCAAACCAGAGAGGTGTTCCACCTCCGCCTTTGCAACCGCAGCCACACGCCACTGGAAGCACCCGAGCAATATTACTACGACGTCCTCAAGCTTTGCGCTCGCGTGGATCCACAGATGACCGAGACGACGAAGCTACGGCATCTCATGAAAGGGTTACGTCCCGACGACATACAGAAGGTGCTGCTCGTAAATTCCCAGACGTGCGCGGAATTTATCCAGACACTGCAGCGCATTAGCCAAGCCACCATCATGGCCCAAAGTGCAATAATGTCATCGCCATTTCCGCCACTAAATCAATCACAAGCAACGCAGGTCACGGGTACGACTTTTTCACAGCATACATCGGGTCTACATCCACCACAGCACCCGAACTCCTTCGGAGGACCTCTGTCAACAACCTCGATGTCAAGCTTGGCGGCACTGGCAGTGACGAGCGTACCAGCCACACAGCTGCAGGACCAACGAAAACCGCAAGGCGACCTTGAGGCACTTGGCCTACCCCTTCGCTCCGTAGAGGAAAGGCTCGCAGCTCTCGAAGTAGTTTTCTTCGCCCCCCCCCTCCTCCTCGATGGCCACCGGCAAAGAGACGAAACGATGACGGGAGGCCATTGTGCGACTATTGCCACCGCAGGGGCACATATAAAGGCAGTGCCGCAGGCGCATGAACGACGAGCAGACAGGGTCCGGAGGCCAGCGTAGTCATCCCCACCGTGGTCACCCTCAAGAAAGCTTCCCCCAGACGGGAAGCGGAAACGGCCAGATGTAAGGGGCCCGTCTGGCCGCCCTTCCGCAACGCTTTCCAAGAATGAACTTTTAAGTCTCGCTGTGACATCTCAAGGGGTAACAACGGACTTTGTTATAGACACTGGTTCGGCAGTGAACATAATATCGTCAACTTTTGCGTCTTCTGTACGTGGTATGACTGTGAAGCCAGCGCCACACATGTGTTTATCAAAACTGTGAGCGGGGATTTGGTGCATCCGTCAGGAGAACTTACACTACTCTGGCGAATGTCACAACGAATAACAACGTAAAGAAGAATATTGTTGACTAAGCCGGTCGAACTGTGTTTTTTCGACTGTTCATGTGAGCCACGTGGGCTTGTCAACCAGTTCCTTTTATTTATGGGGAGCTGCACTTGCACCCCTCGTTGGGACGTCCCCGGATGGGTCAGTGTAACCTGATACCCAAAGCAACGTCTTCCCAGAGGTACGTCTGATCACTGTTTCTGGTGCCCATGTCTCTCCCTTCTCTTTGTAAATAAAATAGTCGCCTCTTTTCAAAGATACGAAGTGGTCGTGTGTTTTCTGGTCTCTGCGAAGCTCGGGCGCCCCCGACGTTTGAGTTCGACGGACTTACACTATGCATTAATTTTTCGGACAGTTTATCTTTTGAAGCGTCAATGTTAATTGTGAAAGACTTTCAATATGACATTCACGGGGGACTTCCTTTTTGCAAGGACGCACAAGTTTTAATTGACTGTCATAATCGCAAGCTGTGTATTGTTCGTGAAACATTCCCCATTAATGTAGACGATTGCAATATAAAGTGTTCGAATCAAATTGTTAGCACGGGCGAATAGCAGTTGGAGCCTACCAGCCCCCGCTAAACTTATCTTATGGTAAAAGTTACAATCTCCCACAGTTAAATTTATCTCATCTAGAGATGAGTGTGAGTGACCAATGAGTGGCTTGCAGTTCAATGGATCAATAGCAGTGGGTGAGTGACCACTTGCTGTTAGATGGACGAATCGGAGTTGGATCCTATGAGGGAGCAGTGACCAACTAGAACCAATAAGGATCTGGGTGAGCAGCCAAGTGCAGTCAGATGGACTAACCAGCAGACCACTTGCAGTTAGATGAACCAATAACAGTTAGAATCGACCGAGGGAGCTGAGTGAGCAATGAGCGCGAGAGATGACCGGGACCAATGATCTCTCTGATGCAGCTGAACCAACCCAAAGCTGGACTAGGAGGCTGTTGTACCAAATAAAGCTTGAAATCAACAATTGTCATGTGTTTTGTTTGAAGCTGCTGCCTGGCTTAGGAGTGACAGGCTAGCCAATCACCGTTCAGTAGGCTTAGCATGGACCAATCAAGGCCAGCCATCGGTAGGCTTAGAATGGACCAATCGTTGTGACGGGCCAATCAGCGTGAAGTGGGCGGAGCCAGTAAAGAATTGCACCATCTGGTGTCAGCATAGGTGGGCATTTTGGTGAAACCTCACTCGCCCTCACCCTCACGGCCCTCACGGGCACATGCCCTCACTAGCCCTCACCCTCACCGCCCTCACGAGCACATGCCCTCACTCGCCCTCGCCCTCACGGCCCTCACAGACACATGCCTTCAATCGCCCTCACGAACACAGGCCCTCACTCGCCCTCACCCTCACGGCCCTCGCAAACACATGCCCTCAATCGCCCTCACCCTCACCGCCCTCACGAGCACAGGCCCTCACTCGCCCTCACCCTCACGGCACTCACAAACGCAAGCTCTGAGGGTCTTACCCTCATAACGTCTCCTGTGAGTGCACTCATGAGGTTGTGCCCCTCATGAGACCTCCTGTGAGTGCACTCATGAGGTCTGAGGGGCGCCAGGTCTCTGGGAGTGAAGTCACTGGTGAGGCCTGAGGTATGTGAGGTCAGTATGAAGGCATTCAGAAATGAGTTCAAATGACGCATGATGTGGTTCCAGCGACACAACCACTGGCTGTGTACACTTTAAAGGGCGTGTGTGCACGCGTATTTAGCAATTTCGTCTACGTCGCACTGGGAACACAGCAAAGCGTCCTCAGCTGACTGATTACTTGGCGATATGGTTCCAGCGACCCAACTACAGGCAGGGTGCACTTTAAAAGACTGGTGTGCACGTTTTTACCAATTTCGTCTATGTTGCGCTGGGAACAAAAGCGTCCTGAGCTGACTGATTACTTGGTGATATGGTTCCAGTGACCGAACTACCGGCAAGGTGCACTTTAAAGGGCTGGTGTGCACGTTTTGAGCAATTTCGTCTACGTCGCGCTGGGAACACAGCAAAGCCTCCTGAGCTTGGTTCCTGCGACCCAACTACCGAGAGCGTGCACTTTAAAGGGCAGGTGCGCCGGTTTTTAGCAATTCCGTCTATGTCGCGCTGGGAACACAACAAAGCCCAGGACACTTGGCTGTGTTCCCAGTGCAACATAGACGAAATTGGTAAAAACGGGCACACCAGTCCTTTAAAGTGCACTCTGCCTGTAGTTGGGTCGCTGGAACCATATCACCAAGTAATCAGTCAGCTCAGGACGCTTTGCTGTGTTCCCAGCGCAACATAGACGAAATTGGTAAACACTTGCACACCAGCCCTTTAAAGTGCACCCAGCAGGTAGTTGGATCGCTGGAACCATGTCACCAAGTAATCAGTCAGCCAAGACGCTTTGCTCTGTTCCCAGCGCGACATATACCAAACTGCTAAAAACGGGCACACCAGCCCTTTAAAGTGCACACTGCGTGTAGGTGTGTCGATGGAACCATATCACCAAGTAATCAATCAGCTCAGGAGGCTTTGCTGTGTTCCCAGCGCGACATAGACGAAATTGGTAAAAACGGGCACACAAGCCCTTTAAAGTGCACTCTGCCTGTAGTTGGGTCGCTGGAACCATATCACCAAGTAATCAGTCAGCTCAGGACGCTTTGCTGTGTTCCCAGCGCGACATAGACGAAATTGGTAAAAACGGGCACACCAGTCCTTTAAAGTGCACTCTGCCTGTAGTTGGGTCGCTGGAACCATATCACCAAGTAATCAGTCAGCTCAGGACGCTTTGCTGTGTTCCCAGCGCGACATAGACGAAATTGGTAAAAACGGGCACACCAGTCCTTTAAAGTGCACTCTGCCTGTAGTTGGGTCGCTGAAACCATATCACCAAGTAATCAGTCAGCTCACGACGCTTTGCTGTGTTCCCAGCGCGACATAGACGAAATTGGTAAAAACGGGCACACCAGTCCTTTAAAGTGCACTCTGCCTGTAGTTGGGTCGCTGGAACCATATCACCAAGTAATCAGTCAGCTCAGGACGCTTTGCTGTGTTCCCAGCGCGACATAGACGAAATTGGTAAACACTTGCACACCAGCCCTTTAAAGTGCACCCAGTAGGTAGTTGGATCGCTGGAACCATGTCACCAAGTAATCAGTCAGCCAAGACGCTTTGCTCTGTTCCCAGCGCGACATATACGAAACTGCTAAAAACGGGCACACCAGCCCTTTAAAGTGCACACTGCGTGTAGGTGTGTCGATGGAACCATATCACCAAGTAATCAATCAGCTCAGGAGGCTTTGCTGTGTTCCCAGCGCGACATAGACGAAATTGGTAAAAACGGGCACACCAGCCCTTTAAAGTGCACTCTGCCTGTAGTTGGGTCGCTGGAACCATATCACCAAGTAATCATTCAGCTCAGGACGCTTTGCTGTGTTCCCAGCGCGACATAGACGAAATTGGTAAAAACGGGCACACCAGTCCTTTAAAGTGCACTCTGCCTGTAGTTGGGTTGCTGGAACCATATCACCAAGTAATCAGTCAGCTCAGGACGCTTTGCTGTGTTCCCAGCGCGACATAGACGAAATTGGTAAAAACGGGCACACCAGTCCTTTAAAGTGCACTCTGCCTGTAGTTGGGTCGCTGAAACCATATCACCAAGTAATCAGTCAGCTCAGGACGCTTTGCTGTGTTCCCAGCGCGACATAGACGAAATTGGTAAAAACGGGCACACCAGTCCTTTAAAGTGCACTCTGCCTGTAGTTGGGTCGCTGGAACCATATCACCAAGTAATCAGTCAGCTCCAGAGGTGGGCAAAACTCCTCACGGTCTTTGCCCTCACCTCGATTTCCTGGACGGAGCTTTGTCCTCACCTCACCTCACCTCAACTACTTTTCGGAGAAGTTCCCTCACCTCACCTAAAAAAAAATTCAGAGATTTTTCCTCGCCTGCCCTCACCTCAAATAATTTTTCAGAAAATGTTCCTCGCCTCACCTCACCTCAAAACATTATCCGAAAAATTTCCTCACCTCACCTCACCTCAGCCTTTCCTGAAAAAATCTTTCCTCACCTCACCTCAAAACCTTTTCAGAGAATTTCCCTCACCTCACCTCAGCCTTGCATAAAAAATTTTCCCTCACCTCACCTCACCTCAAATTCCGTGAGGTGAGGGGGTTCAAGGCGCCCTCACCTCACTTGCAGTTAGGAGGGTGCCCCTCCCTGCTCAAGGTCGACGCTTCTCACTTTTTTAAATGACGAAAGTACGCAGCGTAAAGCAAGTATCGAGACTAAAGCATCAGGTCCCGACTCTCTGCTTCAGCAGTAGATTGTGACTGTAGGTGTTTGTGGCGCAAGCGCAACAAAGGCCAGAAAGCGCCACGACTGCGGTGAGTACCTGATGAATGGCGATGATAGCTAAAATTATTTACGGATCATGTCCTACGCATTATATCATGGCCGCTCGCCATCAGCAAGTGGGATGGCAGGTGCATTGCTAATTGTCTCGTTCACCGCCTTCGCATGGCATCCGATAGGTTGAGCGCTACAGTGGTGGTCGAATCGAAGCGCAGCTTTGTGAATCATAATCGTATGAGTGTCACGTCATCAGTGCACCCAATGTCGTGCCCCCTACTTTTTGTGAGATGTGCAGCCATAGTCTCTAGACCCATCGTCAGGACTCAGGACCAGCCAATAAGCAGCGATTATTGATAGTGAAGTGCAACGGCTCGCGTCGTTTGGTTTACAACAGTCACTGAAAAAACAAATAAAGTAAAGAAGACAGCCCTAACAACTACCTTTTGCCAACTTGCCTCATATCACCTAAAAATTTTCGCACAAATTTTCCCTTTTATTCTCTCGACACACGAAAAAAAGTCCTCACCTCACATGAAAAAGGAATCCTCACCTCAGAAAATTTTAACAAAATTTCCCTCACCTCACCTCACCTCAAAAATTTTTCAGAAAATGTATCTCATCCCACCTCACCTCAGGCTTTCTGGAGAAAAAATTTCCTCACCTCACCTCACCTCAAAAAGTTTTTCAGAAAATTTTCCTCACCTCACCTCACCTCAGTCTTTCCCAAGGATGTCCCTCACCTCACCTCACCTCAACCATTGCTCCAAAAGAAGCTCCTCACCTCACCTCAAATTCCGTGAGGTGAGGGTGAGGTGAGGGAGCCCTCACCCTCACAAGCCCTCGCGAGGGTGCCCATCAGCTCAGGACGCTTTGCTGTGTTCCCAGCGCGACATAGACGAAATTGGTAAAAACGGGCACACCAGTCCTTTAAAGTGCACTCTGCCTGTAGTTGGGTCGCTGTATCCATATCACCAAGTAATCAGTCAGCTCAGGACGCTTTGCTGTGTTCCCAGCGCGACATTGACGAAATTGGTAAAAACGGGCACACCAGTCCTTTAAAGTGCACTCTGCCTGTAGTTGGGTCGCTGGAACCATATCACCAAGTAATCAATCAGCTCAGGACGCTTTGCTGTGTTCCCAGCGCGACATAGACGAAATTGGTAAAAACGGGCACACCTGCCCTTTAAAGTGCACTCTGCCTGTAGTTGGGTCGCTGGAACCATATCACCAAGTAATCAGTCAGCTCGGGACGCTTTGCTGTGTTCCCAGCGCGACATAGACGAAATTGGTAAAAACGGGCACACCAGTCCTTTAAAGTGCACTCTGCCTGTAGTTGGGTCGCTGGAACCATATCACCAAGTAATCAGTCAGCTCAGGACGCTTTGCTGTGTTCCCAGCGCGACATAGATGAAATTGGTAAAAACGGGCACACCAGTCCTTTAAAGTGCACTCTGCCTGTAGTTGGGTCGCTGGAACTATATCACCAAGTAATCAGTCAGCTCAGGACGCTTTGCTGTGTTCCCAGCGCGACATACACGAAATTGGTAAAAACGGGCACACCAGTCCTTTAAAGTGCACTCTGCTTGTAGTTGGGTCGCTAGAACCATATCACCAAGTAATCAGTCAGCTCAGGACGCTTTGCTGTGTTCCCAGCGCGACATAGACGAAATTGGTAAAAACGGGCACACCAGTCCTTTAAAGTGCACTCTGCCTGTAGTTGGGTCGCTGGAACCATATCACCAAGTAATCAGTCAGCTCAGGACGCTTTGCTGTGTTCCCAGCGCGACATAGACGAAATTGATAAAAACGGGCACACCAGTCCTTTAAAGTGCACTCTGCCTGTAGTTGGGTCGCTGGAACCATATCACCAATAAATCAGTCAGCTCAGGACGCTTTGCTGTGTTCCCAGCGCGACATAGACGAAATTTGTAAAAACGGGCACACCAGCCCTTTAAAGTGCACTCTGCCTGTAGTTGGGTCGCTGGAACCATATCACCAAGTAATCAGTCAGCTCAGGACGCTTTGCTGTGTTCCCAGCGCGACATAGACGAAATTGGTAAAAACGGGCACACCAGCCCTTTAAAGTGCACTCTGCCTGTAGTTGGGTCGCTGGAACCATATCACCAAGTAATCAGTCAGCTCAGGACGCTTTGCTGTGTTCCCAGCGCGACATAGACGAAATTGGTAAGAACGGGCACACCAGTCCTTTAAAGTGCACTCTGCCTGTAGTTGGGTCGCTGGAACCATATCACCAAGTAATCAGTCAGCTCAGGACGCTTTACTGTGTTCCCAGCGCGACATAGACGAAATTGGTAAAAACGGGCACACCAGTCCTTTAAAGTGCACTCTGCCTGTAGTTGGGTCGCTGGAACCATATCACCAAGTAATCAGTCAGCTCAGGACGCTTTGCTGTGTTCCCAGCGCGACATAGACGAAATTGGTAAAAACGGGCACACCAGTCCTTTAAAGTGCACTCTGCCTGTAGTTGGGTCGCTGAAACCATATCACCAAGTAATCAGTCAGCTCACGACGCTTTGCTGTGTTCCCAGCGCGACATAGACGAAATTGGTAAAAACGGGCACACCAGTCCTTTAAAGTGCACTCTGCCTGTAGTTGGGTCGCTGGAACCATATCATCAAGTAATCAGTCAGCTCAGGACGCTTTGCTGTGTTCCCAGCGCAACATAGACGAAATTGGTAAACACTTGCACACCAGCCCTTTAAAGTGCACCCAGCAGGTAGTTGGATCGCTGGAACCATGTCATCAAGTAATCAGTCAGCCAAGACGCTTTGCTCTGTTCCCAGCGCGACATATACCAAACTGCTAAAAACGGGCACACCAGCCCTTTAAAGTGCACAGTGCGTGTAGGTGTGTCGATGGAACCATATCACCAAGTAATCAGTCAGCTCAGGAGGCTTTGCTGTGTTCCCAGCGCGACATAGACGAAATTGGTAAACACTTGCACACCAGCCCTTTAAAGTGCACCCAGCAGGTAGTTGGATCGCTGGAACCATGTCACCAAGTAATCAGTCAGCCAAGACGCTTTGCTCTGTTCCCAGCGCGACATATACGAAACTGCTAAAAACGGGCACACCAGCCCTTTAAAGTTCACACTGCGTGTAGGTGTGTCGATGGAACCATATTACCAAGTAATCAATCAGCTCAGGAGGCTTTGCTGTGTTCCCAGCGCGACATAGACGAAATTGGTAAAAACGGGCACACCAGCCCTTTAAAGTGCACTCTGCCTGTAGTTGGGTCGCTGAAACCATATCACCAAGTAATCAGTCAGCTCAGGACGCTTTGCTGTGTTCCCAGCGCGACATAGACGAAATTGGTAAAAACGGGCACACCAGTCCTTTAAAGTGCACTCTGCCTGTAGTTGGGTCGCTGGAACCATATCACCAAGTAATCAGTCAGCTCAGGACGCTTTGCTGTGTTCCCAGCGCGACATAGACGAAATTGGTAAAAACGGGCACACCAGTCCTTTAAAGTGCACTCTGCCTGTAGTTGGGTCGCTGGAACCATATCACCAAGTAATCAGTCAGCTCAGGACGCTTTGCTGTGTTCCCAGCGCGACATAGACGAAATTGGTAAACACTTGCACACCAGCCCTTTAAAGTGCACCCAGTAGGTAGTTGGATCGCTGGAACCATGTCACCAAGTAATCAGTCAGCCAAGACGCTTTGCTCTGTTCCCAGCGCGACATATACGAAACTGCTAAAAACGGGCACACCAGCCCTTTAAAGTGCACACTGCGTGTAGGTGTGTCGATGGAACCATATCACCAAGTAATCAATCAGCTCAGGAGGCTTTGCTGTGTTCCCAGCGCGACATAGACGAAATTGGTAAAAACGGGCACACCAGCCCTTTAAAGTGCACTCTGCCTGTAGTTGGGTCGCTGGAACCATATCACCAAGTAATCATTCAGCTCAGGACGCTTTGCTGTGTTCCCAGCGCGACATAGACGAAATTGGTAAAAACGGGCACACCAGTCCTTTAAAGTGCACTCTGCCTGTAGTTGGGTTGCTGGAACCATATCACCAAGTAATCAGTCAGCTCAGGACGCTTTGCTGTGTTCCCAGCGCGACATAGACGAAATTGGTAAAAACGGGCACACCAGTCCTTTAAAGTGCACTCTGCCTGTAGTTGGGTCGCTGGAACCATATCACCAAGTAATCAGTCAGCTCCAGAGGTGGGCAAAACTCCTCACGGTCTTTGCCCTCACCTCGATTTCCTGGACGGAGCTTTGTCCTCACCTCACCTCACCTCAACTACTTTTCGGAGAAGTTCCCTCACCTCACCTCACCTCAAAAAAAATTCAGAGATTTTTCCTCGCCTGCCCTCACCTCAAATATTTTTTCAGAAAATGTTCCTCGCCTCACCTCACCTCAAAACATTATCCGAAAAATTTCCTCACCTCACCTCACCTCAGCCTTTCCTGAAAAAATCTTTCCTCACCTCACCTCAAAACCTTTTCAGAGAATTTCCCTCACCTCACCTCACCTCAGCCTTGCATAAAAAAATTTCCCTCACCTCACCTCACCTCAAATTCCGTGAGGTGAGGGGGTTCAAGGCGCCCTCACCTCACTTGCAGTTAGGAGGGTGCCCCTCCCTGCTCAAGGTCGACGCTTCTCACTTTTTTAAATGACGAAAGTACGCAGCGTAAAGCAAGTATCGAGACTAAAGCATCAGGTCCCGACTCTCTGCTTCAGCAGTAGATTGTGACTGTAGGTGTTTGTGGCGCAAGCGCAACAAAGGCCAGAAAGCGCCACGACTGCGGTGAGTACCTGATGAATGGCGATGATAGCTAAAATTATTTACGGATCATGTCCTACGCATTATATCATGGCCGCTCGCCATCAGCAAGTGGGATGGCAGGTGCATTGCTAATTGTCTCGTTCACCGCCTTCGCATGGCATCCGATAGGTTGAGCGCTACAGTGGTGGTCGAATCGAAGCGCAGCTTTGTGAATCATAATCGTATGAGTGTCACGTCATCAGTGCACCCAATGTCGTGCCCCCTACTTTTTGTGAGATGTGCAGCCATAGTCTCTAGACCCATCGTCAGGACTCAGGACCAGCCAATAAGCAGCGATTATTGATAGTGAAGTGCAACGGCTCGCGTCGTTTGGTTTACAACAGTCACTGAAAAAACAAATAAAGTAAAGAAGACAGCCCTAACAACTACCTTTTGCCAACTTGCCTCATATCACCTAAAAATTTTCGCACAAATTTTCCCTTTTATTCTCTCGACACACGAAAAAAAGTCCTCACCTCACATGAAAAAGGAATCCTCACCTCAGAAAATTTTAACAAAATTTCCCTCACCTCACCTCACCTCAAAAATTTTTCAGAAAATGTATCTCATCCCACCTCACCTCAGGCTTTCTGGAGAAAAAATTTCCTCACCTCACCTCACCTCAAAAAGTTTTTCAGAAAATTTTCCTCACCTCACCTCACCTCAGTCTTTCCCAAGGAAAATGTCCCTCACCTCACCTCACCTCAACCATTGCTCCAAAAGAAGCTCCTCACCTCACCTCAAATTCCGTGAGGTGAGGGTGAGGTGAGGGAGCCCTCACCCTCACAAGCCCTCGCGAGGGTGCCCATCAGCTCAGGACGCTTTGCTGTGTTCCCAGCGCGACATAGACGAAATTGGTAAAAACGGGCACACCAGTCCTTTAAAGTGCACTCTGCCTGTAGTTGGGTCGCTGTATCCATATCACCAAGTAATCAGTCAGCTCAGGACGCTTTGCTGTGTTCCCAGCGCGACATTGACGAAATTGGTAAAAACGGGCACACCAGTCCTTTAAAGTGCACTCTGCCTGTAGTTGGGTCGCTGGAACCATATCACCAAGTAATCAATCAGCTCAGGACGCTTTGCTGTGTTCCCAGCGCGACATAGACGAAATTGGTAAAAAACGGGCACACCTGCCCTTTAAAGTGCACTCTGCCTGTAGTTGGGTCGCTGGAACCATATCACCAAGTAATCAGTCAGCTCGGGACGCTTTGCTGTGTTCCCAGCGCGACATAGACGAAATTGGTAAAAACGGGCACACCAGTCCTTTAAAGTGCACTCTGCCTGTAGTTGGGTCGCTGGAACCATATCACCAAGTAATCAGTCAGCTCAGGACGCTTTGCTGTGTTCCCAGCGCGACATAGACGAAATTGGTAAAAACAGGCACACCAGTCCTTTAAAGTGCACTCTGCCTGTAGTTGGGTCGCTGGAACTATATCACCAAGTAATCAGTCAGCTCAGGACGCTTTGCTGTGTTCCCAGCGCGACATACACGAAATTGGTAAAAACGGGCACACCAGTCCTTTAAAGTGCACTCTGCTTGTAGTTGGGTCGCTAGAACCATATCACCAAGTAATCAGTCAGCTCAGGACGCTTTGCTGTGTTCCCAGCGCGACATAGACGAAATTGGTAAAAACGGGCACACCAGTCCTTTAAAGTGCACTCTGCCTGTAGTTGGGTCGCTGGAACCATATCACCAAGTAATCAGTCAGCTCAGGACGCTTTGCTGTGTTCCCAGCGCGACATAGACGAAATTGATAAAAACGGGCACACCAGTCCTTTAAAGTGCACTCTGCCTGTAGTTGGGTCGCTGGAACCATATCACCAATAAATCAGTCAGCTCAGGACGCTTTGCTGTGTTCCCAGCGCGACATAGACGAAATTTGTAAAAACGGGCACACCAGCCCTTTAAAGTGCACTCTGCCTGTAGTTGGGTCGCTGGAACCATATCACCAAGTAATCAGTCAGCTCAGGACGCTTTGCTGTGTTCCCAGCGCGACATAGACGAAATTGGTAAAAACGGGCACACCAGCCCTTTAAAGTGCACTCTGCCTGTAGTTGGGTCGCTGGAACCATATCACCAAGTAATCAGTCAGCTCAGGACGCTTTGCTGTGTTCCCAGCGCGACATAGACGAAATTGGTAAGAACGGGCACACCAGTCCTTTAAAGTGCACTCTGCCTGTAGTTGGGTCGCTGGAACCATATCACCAAGTAATCAGTCAGCTCAGGACGCTTTGCTGTGTTCCCAGCGCGACATAGACGAAATTGGTAAGAACGGGCACACCAGTCCTTTAAAGTGCACTCTGCCTGTAGTTGGGTCGCTGGAACCATATCACCAAGTAATCAGTCAGCTCAGGACGCTTTGCTGTGTTCCCAGCACGACATAGACGAAATTGGTAAGAACGGGCACACCAGCCCTTTAAAGTGCACTCTGCCTGTAGTTGGGTCGCTGGAACCATATCACCAAGTAATCAGTCAGCTCAGGACGCTTTGCTGTGTTCCCAGCGCGACATAGACGAAATTGGTAAGAACGGGCACACCAGCCCTTTAAAGTGCACTCTGCCTGTAGTTGGGTCGCTGGAACCATATCACCAAGTAATCAGTCAGCTCAGGACGCTTTGCTGTGTTCCCAGCGCGACATAGACGAAATTGGTAAGAACGGGCACACCAGCCCTTTAAAGTGCACTCTGCCTGTAGTTGGGTCGCTGGAACCATATCACCAAGTAATCAGTCAGCTCAGGACGCTTTGCTGTGTTCCCAGCGCGACATAGACGAAATTGGTAAGAACGGGCACACCAGTCCTTTAAAGTGCACTCTGCCTGTAGTTGGGTCGCTGGAACCATATCACCAAGTAATCAGTCAGCTCAGGACGCTTTGCTGTGTTCCCAGCGCGACATAGACGAAATTGGTAAGAACGGGCACACCAGCCCTTTAAAGTGCACTCTGCCTGTAGTTGGGTCGCTGGAACCATATCACCAAGTAATCAGTCAGCTCAGGACGCTTTGCTGTGTTCCCAGCGCGACATAGACGAAATTGGTAAGAACGGGCACACCAGCCCTTTAAAGTGCACTCTGCCTGTAGTTGGGTCGCTGGAACCATATCACCAAGTAATCAGTCAGCTCAGGACGCTTTGCTGTGTTCCCAGCGCGACATAGACGAAATTGGTAAGAACGGGCACACCAGTCCTTTAAAGTGCACTCTGCCTGTAGTTGGGTCGCTGGAACCATATCACCAAGTAATCAGTCAGCTCAGGACGCTTTGCTGTGTTCCCAGCGCGACATAGACGAAATTGGTAAGAACGGGCACACCAGCCCTTTAAAGTGCACTCTGCCTGTAGTTGGGTCGCTGGAACCATATCACCAAGTAATCAGTCAGCTCAGGACGCTTTGCTGTGTTCCCAGCGCGACATAGACGAAATTGGTAAGAACGGGCACACCAGTCCTTTAAAGTGCACTCTGCCTGTAGTTGGGTCGCTGGAACCATATCACCAAGTAATCAGTCAGCTCAGGACGCTTTGCTGTGTTCCCAGCGCGACATAGACGAAATTGGTAAAAACGGGCACACCAGCCCTTTAAAGTGCACTCTGCCTGTAGTTGGGTCGCTGGAACCATATCACCAAGTAATCAGTCAGCTCAGGACGCTTTGCTGTGTTCCCAGCGCGACATAGACGAAATTGGTAAGAACGGGCACACCAGTCCTTTAAAGTGCACTCTGCCTGTAGTTGGGTCGCTGGAACCATATCACCAAGTAATCAGTCAGCTCAGGACGCTTTGCTGTGTTCCCAGCGCGACATAGACGAAATTGGTAAGAACGGGCACACCAGTCCTTTAAAGTGCACTCTGCCTGTAGTTGGGTCGCTGGAACCATATCACCAAGTAATCAGTCAGCTCAGGACGCTTTGCTGTGTTCCCAGCGCGACATAGACGAAATTGGTAAGAACGGGCACACCAGTCCTTTAAAGTGCACTCTGCCTGTAGTTGGGTCGCTGGAACCATATCACCAAGTAATCAGTCAGCTCAGGACGCTTTGCTGTGTTCCCAGCGCGACATAGACGAAATTGGTAAGAACGGGCACACCAGTCCTTTAAAGTGCACTCTGCCTGTAGTTGGGTCGCTGGAACCATATCACCAAGTAATCAGTCAGCTCAGGACGCTATGCTGTGTTCCCAGCGCGACATAGACGAAATTGGTAAAAACGGGCACACCAGCCCTTTAAAGTGCACTCTGCCTGTAGTTGGGTCGCTGGAACCATATCACCAAGTAATCAGTCAGCTCAGGACGCTATGCTGTGTTCCCAGCGCGACATAGACGAAATTGGTAAAAACGGGCACACCAGCCCTTTAAAGTGCACTCTGCCTGTAGTTGGGTCGCTGGAACCATATCACCAAGTAATCAGTCAGCTCAGGACGCTATGCTGTGTTCCCAGCGCGACATAGACGAAATTGGTAAAAAACGGGCACACCAGCCCTTTAAAGTGCACTCTGCCTGTAGTTGGGTCGCTGGAACCATATCACCAAGTAATCAGTCAGCTCAGGACGCTATGCTGTGTTCCCAGCGCGACATAGACGAAATTGGTAAAAACGGGCACACCAGCCCTTTAAAGTGCACTCTGCCTGTAGTTGGGTCGCTGGAACCATATCACCAAGTAATCAGTCAGCTCAGGACGCTATGCTGTGTTCCCAGCGCGACATAGACGAAATTGGTAAAAACGGGCACACCAGCCCTTTAAAGTGCACTCTGCCTGTAGTTGGGTCGCTGGAACCATATCACCAAGTAATCAGTCAGCTCAGGACGCTATGCTGTGTTCCCAGCGCGACATAGACGAAATTGGTAAAAACGGGCACACCAGCCCTTTAAAGTGCACTCTGCCTGTAGTTGGGTCGCTGGAACCATATCACCAAGTAATCAGTCAGCTCAGGACGCTATGCTGTGTTCCCAGCGCGACATAGACGAAATTGGTAAAAACGGGCACACCAGCCCTTTAAAGTGCACTCTGCCTGTAGTTGGGTCGCTGGAACCATATCACCAAGTAATCAGTCAGCTCAGGACGCTATGCTGTGTTCCCAGCGCGACATAGACGAAATTGGTAAAAACGGGCACACCAGCCCTTTAAAGTGCACTCTGCCTGTAGTTGGGTCGCTGGAACCATATCACCAAGTAATCAGTCAGCTCAGGACGCTTTGCTGTGTTCCCAGCGCGACATAGACGAAATTGGTAAGAACGGGCACACCAGCCCTTTAAAGTGCACTCTGCCTGTAGTTGGGTCGCTGGAACCATATCACCAAGTAATCAGTCAGCTCAGGACGCTTTGCTGTGTTCCCAGCGCGACATAGACGAAATTGGTAGAAACGGGCACACCAGCCCTTTAAAGTGCACTCTGCCTGTAGTTGGGTCGCTGGAACCATATCACCAAGTAATCAGTCAGCTCAGGACGCTTTGCTGTGTTCCCAGCGCGACATAGACGAAATTGGTAAGAACGGGCACACCAGCCCTTTAAAGTGCACTCTGCCTGTAGGTTGGGTCGCTGGAACCATATCACCAAGTAATCAGTCAGCTCAGGACGCTTTGCTGTGTTCCCAGCGCGACATAGACGAAATTGGTAAGAACGGGCACACCAGCCCTTTAAAGTGCACTCTGCCTGTAGTTGGGTCGCTGGAACCATATCACCAAGTAATCAGTCAGCTCAGGACGCTTTGCTGTGTTCCCAGCGCGACATAGACGAAATTGGTAAGAACGGGCACACCAGTCCTTTAAAGTGCACTCTGCCTGTAGTTGGGTCGCTGGAACCATATCACCAAGTAATCAGTCAGCTCAGGACGCTTTGCTGTGTTCCCAGCGCGACATAGACGAAATTGGTAAGAACGGGCACACCAGTCCTTTAAAGTGCACTCTGCCTGTAGTTGGGTCGCTGGAACCATATCACCAAGTAATCAGTCAGCTCAGGACGCTTTGCTGTGTTCCCAGCGCGACATAGACGAAATTGGTAAGAACGGGCACACCAGTCCTTTAAAGTGCACTCTGCCTGTAGTTGGGTCGCTGGAACCATATCACCAAGTAATCAGTCAGCTCAGGACGCTATGCTGTGTTCCCAGCGCGACATAGACGAAATTGGTAAGAACGGGCACACCAGCCCTTTAAAGTGCACTCTGCCTGTAGTTGGGTCGCTGGAACCATATCACCAAGTAATCAGTCAGCTCAGGACGCTATGCTGTGTTCCCAGCGCGACATAGACGAAATTGGTAAGAACGGGCACACCAGTCCTTTAAAGTGCACTCTGCCTGTAGTTGGGTCGCTGGAACCATATCACCAAGTAATCAGTCAGCTCAGGACGCTTTGCTGTGTTCCCAGCGCGACATAGACGAAATTGGTAAGAACGGGCACACCAGTCCTTTAAAGTGCACTCTGCCTGTAGTTGGGTCGCTGGAACCATATCACCAAGTAATCAGTCAGCTCAGGACGCTATGCTGTGTTCCCAGCGCGACATAGACGAAATTGGTAAGAACGGGCACACCAGTCCTTTAAAGTGCACTCTGCCTGTAGTTGGGTCGCTGGAACCATATCACCAAGTAATCAGTCAGCTCAGGACGCTATGCTGTGTTCCCAGCGCGACATAGACGAAATTGGTAAAAACGGGCACACCAGTCCTTTAAAGTGCACTCTGCCTGTAGTTGGGTCGCTGGAACCATATCACCAAGTAATCAGTCAGCTCAGGACGCTATGCTGTGTTCCCAGCGCGACATAGACGAAATTGGTAAGAACGGGCACACCAGCCCTTTAAAGTGCACTCTGCCTGTAGTTGGGTCGCTGGAACCATATCACCAAGTAATCAGTCAGCTCAGGACGCTATGCTGTGTTCCCAGCGCGACATAGACGAAATTGGTAAAAACGGGCACACCAGTCCTTTAAAGTGCACTCTGCCTGTAGTTGGGTCGCTGGAACCATATCACCAAGTAATCAGTCAGCTCAGGACGCTTTGCTGTGTTCCAGCGCGACATAGACGAAATTGGTAAAAACGGGCACACCAGTCCTTTAAAGTGCACTCTGCCTGTAGTTCGGGTCGCTGGAACCATATCACCAAGTAATCAGTCAGCTCAGGACGCTATGCTGTGTTCCCAGCGCGACATAGACGAAATTGGTAAAAACGGGCACACCAGTCCTTTAAAGTGCACTCTGCCTGTAGTTGGGTCGCTGGAACCATATCACCAAGTAATCAGTCAGCTCAGGACGCTTTGCTGTGTTCCCAGCGCGACATAGACGAAATTGGTAAAAACGGGCACACCAGCCCTTTAAAGTGCACTCTGCCTGTAGTTGGGTCGCTGGAACCATATCACCAAGTAATCAGTCAGCTCAGGACGCTTTGCTGTGTTCCCAGCGCGACATAGACGAAATTGGTAAAAACGGGCACACCAGCCCTTTAAAGTGCACTCTGCCTGTAGTTGGGTCGCTGGAACCATATCACCAAGTAATCAGTCAGCTCAGGACGCTTTGCTGTGTTCCCAGCGCGACATAGACGAAATTGGTAAAAACGGGCACACCAGCCCTTTAAAGTGCACCCTGCCTGTAGTCGGGTCGCTGGAACTATATCACCAAGTAATTAGTCAGCTCAGGACGCGTGCTGTGTTCCCAGAGCGACGGAGACGAAATTGCTAAAAACGGGCACACCAGCCCTTTAAAGTGCACCCTGCCGGTAGTTGGGTGCTGGAACCATGTCACCAAGTAGTCAGTCAGTCAAGACGCTTTGCTCTGTTCTCAGCGCGACATATACGAAATTGCTAAAAACGGGCACACCCGCGCTTTAAAGTGCACACTGCGTGTAGGTGTGTCGATGGAACCATATCACCAAGTAATCAATCAGCTGAGGAGGTTTCGCTGTGTTCCCAGCGCGACATAGACGAAATTGGTAAAAACGGGCACACCAGCCCTTTAAAGTGCACTCTGCCTGTAGTTGGGTCGCTGGAACCATATCACAAAGTAATCAGTCAGCTCAGGACGCTTTGCTGTGTTCCCAGCGCGACATAGACGAAATTGGTAAGAACGGGCACACCAGCCCTTTAAAGTGCACTCTGCCTGTAGTTGGGTCGCTGGAACCATATCACCAAGTAATCAGTCAGCTCAGGACGCTTTGCTGTGTTCCCAGCGCGACATAGACGAAATTGGTAAAAACGGGCACACCAGCCCTTTAAAGTGCACTCTGCCTGTAGTTGGGTCGCTGGAACCATATCACCAAGTAATCAGTCAGCTCAGGACGCTTTGCTGTGTTCCCAGCGCGACATAGACGAAATTGGTAAGAACGGGCACACCAGTCCTTTAAAGTGCACTCTGCCTGTAGTTGGGTCGCTGGAACCATATCACCAAGTAATCAGTCAGCTCAGGACGCTTTGCTGTGTTCCAGCGCGACATAGACGAAATTGGTAAGAACGGGCACACCAGCCCTTTAAAGTGCACTCTGCCTGTAGTTGGGTCGCTGGAACCATATCACCAAGTAATCAGTCAGCTCAGGACGCTTTGCTGTGTTCCCAGCGCGACATAGACGAAATTGGTAAGAACGGGCACACCAGTCCTTTAAAGTGCACTCTGCCTGTAGTTGGGGTCGCTGGAACCATATCACCAAGTAATCAGTCAGCTCAGGACGCTTTGCTGTGTTCCCAGCGCGACATAGACGAAATTGGTAAAAACGGGCACACCAGCCCTTTAAAGTGCACTCTGCCTGTAGTTGGGTCGCTGGAACCATATCACCAAGTAATCAGTCAGCTCAGGACGCTTTGCTGTGTTCCCAGCGCGACATAGACGAAATTGGTAAAAACGGGCACACCAGCCCTTTAAAGTGCACTCTGCCTGTAGTTGGGTCGCTGGAACCATATCACCAAGTAATCAGTCAGCTCAGGACGCTTTGCTGTGTTCCCAGCGCGACATAGACGAAATTGGTAAAAACGGGCACACCAGCCCTTTAAAGTGCACTCTGC
Organism: Ornithodoros turicata; assembly: GCF_037126465.1. Lineage (NCBI taxonomy): Eukaryota > Metazoa > Arthropoda > Arachnida > Ixodida > Argasidae > Ornithodoros > Ornithodoros turicata. Next base: position 326,573 of record NW_026999390.1, read on the forward strand.
CTGTAGTTGGGTCGCTGGAACCATATCACCAAGTAATCAGTCAGCTCAGGACGCTTTGCTGTGTTCCCAGCGCGACATAGACGAAATTGGTAAAGAACGGGCACACCAGCCCTTTAAAGTGCACTCTGCCTGTAGTTGGGTCGCTGGAACCATATCACCAAGTAATCAGTCAGCTCAGGACGCTTTGCTGTGTTCCCAGCGCGACATAGACGAAATTGGTAAGAACGGGCACACCAGTCCTTTAAAGTGCACTCTGCCTGTAGTTGGTCGCTGGAACCATATCACCAAGTAATCAGTCAGCTCAGGACGCTTTGCTGTGTTCCCAGCGCGACATAGACGAAATTGGTAAGAACGGGCACACCAGTCCTTAAAGTGCACTCTGCCTGTAGTTGGGTCGCTGGAACCATATCACCAAGTAATCAGTCAGCTCAGGACGCTTTGCTGTGTTCCCAGCGCGACATAGACGAAATTGGTAAGAACGGGCACACCAGTCCTTTAAAGTGCACTCTGCCTGTAGTTGGGTCGCTGGAACCATATCACCAAGTAATCAGTCAGCTCAGGACGCTTTGCTGTGTTCCCAGCGCGACATAGACGAAATTGGTAAGAACGGGCACACCAGTCCTTTAAAGTGCACTCTGCCTGTAGTTTGGGTCGCTGGAACCATATCACCAAGTAATCAGTCAGCTCAGGACGCTATGCTGTGTTCCCAGCGCGACATAGACGAAATTGGTAAAAACGGGCACACCAGCCCTTTAAAGTGCACTCTGCCTGTAGTTGGGTCGCTGGAACCATATCACCAAGTAATCAGTCAGCTCAGGACGCTATGCTGTGTTTCCCAGCGCGACATAGACGAAATTGGTAAAAACGGGCACACCAGCCCTTTAAAGTGCACTCTGCCTGTAGTTGGGTCGCTGGAACCATATCACCAAGTAATCAGTCAGCTCAGGACGCTATGCTGTGTTCCCAGCGCGACATAGACGAAATTGGTAAAAACGGGCACACCAGCCCTTTAAAGTGCACTCTGCCTGTAGTTGGGTCGCTGGAACCATATCACCAAGTAATCAGTCAGCTCAGGACGCTATGCTGTGTTCCCAGCGCGACATAGACGAAATTGGTAAAAACGGGCACACCAGCCCTTTAAAGTGCACTCTGCCTGTAGTTGGGTCGCTGGAACCATATCACCAAGTAATCAGTCAGCTCAGGACGCTATGCTGTGTTCCCAGCGCGACATAGACGAAATTGGTAAAAACGGGCACACCAGCCCTTTAAAGTGCACTCTGCCTGTAGTTGGGTCGCTGGAACCATATCACCAAGTAACCAGTCAGCTCAGGACGCTATGCTGTGTTCCCAGCGCGACATAGACGAAATTGGTAAAAACGGGCACACCAGCCCTTTAAAGTGCACTCTGCCTGTAGTTGGGTCGCTGGAACCATATCACCAAGTAATCAGTCAGCTCAGGACGCTATGCTGTGTTCCCAGCGCGACATAGACGAAATTGGTAAAAACGGGCACACCAGCCCTTTAAAGTGCACTCTGCCTGTAGTTGGGTCGCTGGAACCATATCACCAAGTAATCAGTCAGCTCAGGACGCTATGCTGTGTTCCCAGCGCGACATAGACGAAATTGGTAAAAACGGGCACACCAGCCCTTTAAAGTGCACTCTGCCTGTAGTTGGGTCGCTGGAACCATATCACCAAGTAATCAGTCAGCTCAGGACGCTATGCTGTGTTCCCAGCGCGACATAGACGAAATTGGTAAAAACGGGCACACCAGCCCTTTAAAGTGCACTCTGCCTGTAGTCGGGTCGCTGGAACTATATCACCAAGTAATCAGTCAGCTCAGGACGCTATGCTGTGTTCCCAGAGCGACGGAGACGAAATTGCTAAAAACGGGCACACCAGCCCTTTAAAGTGCACCCTGCCGGTAGTTGGGTGGCTGGAACCATGTCACCAAGTAGTCAGTCAGTCAAGACGCTTTGCTCTGTTCTCAGCGCGACATATACGAAATTGCTAAAAACGGGCACACCCGCGCTTTAAAGTGCACACTGCGTGTAGGTGTGTCGATGGAACCATATCACCAAGTAATCAATCAGCTGAGGAGGTTTCGCTGTGTTCCCAGCGCGACATAGACGAAATTGGTAAAAACGGGCACACCAGCCCTTTAAAGTGCACTCTGCCTGTAGTTGGGTCGCTGGAACCATATCACAAAGTAATCAGTCAGCTCAGGACGCTTTGCTGTGTTCCCAGCGCGACATAGACGAAATTGGTAAAAATGGGCACACCAGTCCTTTAAAGTGCACTCTGCCTGTAGTTGGGTCGCTGGAACCATATCACCAAGTAATCAGTCAGCTCAGGACGCTTTGCTGTGTTCCCAGCGCAACATAGACGAAATTGGTAAACACTTGCACACCAGCCCTTTAAAGTGCACCCAGCAGGTAGTTGGATCGCTGGAACCATGTCACCAAGTAATCAGTCAGCCAAGACGCTTTGCTCTTTCCCAGCGCGACATATACGAAACTGCTAAAAACGGGCACACCAGCCCTTTAAAGTGCACACTGCGTGTAGGTGTGTCGATGGAACCATATCACCAAGTAATCAATCAGCTCAGGAGGCTTTGCTGTGTTCCCAGCGCGACATTGACGAAATTGGTAAAAACGGGCACACCAGCCCTTTAAAGTGCACACTGCGTGTAGGTGTGTCGATGGAACCATATCACCAAGTAATCAATCAGCTCAGGAGGCTTTGCTGTGTTCCCAGCGCGACATAGACGAAATGGGTAAAAACGTGCACACCAGCGCTTTAAAGTGTACTTTGCCTGTAGTCGGGTCGCTGGAACTATATCACCAAGTAATTAGTCAGCTCAGGACGCGTGGCTGTGTTCCCAGAGCGACGGAGACGAAATTGCTAAAAACGGGCACACCAGCCCTTTAAAGTGCACCCTGCCGGTAGTTGGGTGGCTGGAACCATGTCACCAAGTAGTCAGTCAGTCAAGACGCTTTGCTCTGATCTCAGCGCGACATATCCGAAATTGCTAAAAACGGGCACACCCGCCCTTTAAAGCGCACACTGCGTGTAGGTGGGTCGATGGAACCATATCACCAAGTAATCAATCAGCTCAGGAGGCTTTGCTGTGTTCCCAGCGCGACATAGACGAAATTGGTAAAAATGGGCACACCAGTCCTTTAAAGTGCACTCTGCCTGTAGTTGGGTCGCTGGAACCATATCACCAAGTAATCAGTCAGCTCAGGACGCTTTGCTGTGTTCCCAGCGCAACATAGACGAAATTGGTAAACACTTGCACACCAGCCCTTTAAAGTGCACCCAGCAGGTAGTTGGATCGCTGGAACCATGTCACCAAGTAATCAGTCAGCCAAGACGCTTTGCTCTGTTCCCAGCGCGACATATACGAAACTGCTAAAAACGGGCACACCAGCCCTTTAAAATGCACACTGCGTGTAGGTGTGTCGATGGAACCATATCACCAAGTAATCAATCAGCTCAGGAGGCTTTGCTGTGTTCCCAGCGCGACATTGACGAAATTGGTAAAAACGGGCACACCAGCCCTTTAAAGTGCACACTGCGTGTAGGTGTGTCGATGGAACCATATCACCAAGTAATCAATCAGCTCAGGAGGCTTTGCTGTGTTCCCAGCGCGACATAGACGAAATTGGTAAAAACGTGCACACCAGCGCTTTAAAGTGTACCCTGCCTGTAGTCGGGTCGCTGGAACTATATCACCAAGTAATTAGTCAGCTCAGGACGCGTGGCTGTGTTCCCAGAGCGACGGAGACGAAATTGCTAAAAACGGGCACACCAGCCCTTTAAAGGGCACCCTGCCGGTAGTTGGGTGGCTGGAACTATGTCACCAAGTAGTCAGTCAGTCAAGACGCTTTGCTCTGTTCTCAGCGCGACATATACGAAATTGCTAAAAACGGGCACACCCGCCCTTTAAAGCGCACACTGCGTGTAGGTGGGTCGATGGAACCATATCACCAAGTAATCAATCAGCTCAGGAGGCTTTGCTGTGTTCCCAGCGCGACATAGACGAAATTGGTAAAAACGTGCACACCAGCCCTTTAAAGTGCACCCTGCCTGTAGTCGGGTCGCTGGAACTATATCACCAAGTAATTAGTCAGCTCAGGACGCGTGGCTGTGTTCCCAGAGCGACGGAGACGAAATTGCTAAAAACGGGTACACCAGCCCTTTAAAGTGCACCCTGCCGGTAGTTGGGTGGCTGGAACCATGTCACCAAGTAGTCAGTCAGTCAAGACGCTTTGCTCTGTTCTCAGCGCGACATATACGAAATTGCTAAAAACGGGCACACCCGCCCTTTAAAGTGCACACTGCGTGTAGGTGGGTCGATGGAACCATATCACCAAGTAATCAGTCAGCTCAGGACGCTTTGGATTGTTCCCAGCGCGACATAGACGAAATTGGTAAAAACGGGCACACCAGCCCTTTAAAGTGCACTCTGCCTGTAGTTGGGTCGCTGGAACCATATCACCAAGTAATCAGTCAGCTCAGGACGCTTTGCTGTGTTCCCAGCGCGACATAGACGAAATTGGTAAAAACGGGCACACCAGCCCTTTAAAATGCACTCTGCCTGTAGTTGGTAAGCTGGAACCATATCACCAAGTAATCAGTCAGCTCAGGACGCTTTGCTGTGTTCCCAGCGCGACATAGACGAAATTGGTAAAAACGGGCACACCAGTCCTTTAAAGTGCACTCTGCCTGTAGTTGGGTCGCTGGAACCATATCACCAAGTAATCAGTCAGCTCAGGACGCTTTGCTGTGTTCCCAGCGCAACATAGACGAAATTGGTAAACACTTGCACACCAGCAATTTAAAGTGCATCCAGCAGGTAGTTGGATCGCTGGAACCATGTCACCAAGTAATCAGTCAGCCAAGACGCTTTGCTCTGTTCCCAGCGCGACATATACGAAACTGCTAAAAACGGGCACACCAGCCCTTTAAAGTGCACACTGCGTGTAGGTGTGTCGATGGAACCATATCACCAAGTAATCAATCAGCTCAGGAGGTTTTGCTGTGTTCCCAGTGCGACATAGACGAAATTGGTAAAAACGGGCACACCAGCCCTTTAAAGTGCACTATGCCTGTAGTTGGGTCGCTGGAACCATATCACCAAGTAATCAGTCAGCTCAGGACGCTTTGCTGTGTTCCCAGCGCGACATAGACGAAATTGGTAAAAATGGGCACACCAGTCCTTTAAAGTGCACTCTGCCTGTAATTGGGTCGCTGGAACCATATCACCAAGTAATCAGTCAGCTCAGGACGCTTTGCTGTGTTCCCAGCGCAACATAGACGAAATTGGTAAACACTTGCACACCAGCCCTTTAAAGTGCACCCAGCAGGTAGTTGGATCGCTGGAACCATGTCACCAAGTAATCAGTCAGCCAAGACGCTTTGCTGTGTTCCCAGCGCGACATATACGAAACTGCTAAAAACGGGCACACCAGCCCTTTAAAGTGCACACTGCGTGTAGGTGTGTCGATGGAACCATATCACCAAGTAATCAGTCAGCTCAGGACGCGTGGCTGTGTTCCCAGAGCGACGGAGACGAAATTGCTAAAAACGGGCACACCAGCCCTTTAAAGTGCACCCTGCCGGTAGTTGGGTGGCTGGAACCATGTCACCAAGTAGTCAGTCAGTCAAGACGCTTTGCTCTGTTCTCAGCGCGACATATACGAAATTGCTAAAAATGGGCACACCCGCCCTTTAAAGTGCACACTGCGTGTAGGTGGGTCGATGGAACCATATCACCAAGTAATCAATCAGCTCAGGAGGCTTTGCTGTGTTCCCAGCGCGACATAGACGAAATTGGTAAAAACGTGCACACCAGCCCTTTAAAGTGCACCCTGCCTGTAGTCGGGTCGCTGGAACTATATCACCAAGTAATTAGTCAGCTCAGGACGCGTGGCTGTGTTCCCAGAGCGACGGAGACGAAATTGCTAAAAACGGGCACACCAGCCCTTTAAAGTGCACCCTGCCGGTAGTTGGGTGGCTGGAACCATGTCACCAAGTAGTCAGTCAGTCAAGACGCTTTGCTCTGTTCTCAGCTCGACATATACGAAATTGCTAAAAACGGGCACACCCGCCCTTTAAAGTGCACACTGCGTGTAGGTGTGTCGATGGAACCATATCACCAAGTAATCAATCAGCTCAGGAGGTTTTGCTGTGTTCCCAGCGCGACATAGACGACATTGGTAAAAACGGGCACACCAGCCCTTTAAAGTGCACTCTGCCTGTAGTTGGGTCGCTGGAACCATATCACCAAGTAATCAGTCAGCTCAGGACGCTTTGCTGTGTTCCCAGCGCGGCATAGACGAAATTGGTAAAAATGGGCACACCAGTCCTTTAAAGTGCACTCTGCCTGTAGTTGGGTCGCTGGAACCATATCACCAAGTAATCAGTCAGCTCAGGACGCTTTGCTGTGTTCCCAGCGCAACATAGACGAAATTGGTAAACACTTGCACACCAGCCCTTTAAAGTGCACCCAGCAGGTAGTTGGATCGCTGGAACCATGTCACCAAGTAATCAGTCAGCCAAGACGCTTTGCTCTGTTCCCAGCGCGACATATACGAAACTGCTAAAAACGGGCACACCAGCCCTTTAAAGTGCACACTGCGTGTAGGTGTGTCGATGGAACCATATCACCAAGTAATCAATCAGCTCAGGAGGCTTTGCTGTGTTCCCAGCGCGACATAGACGAAATTGGTAAAAACGGGCACACCCGCCCTTTAAAGCGCACACTGCGTGTAGGTGGGTCGATGGAACCATATCACCAAGTAATCAATCAGCTCAGGAGGCTTTGCTGTGTTCCCAGCGCGACATAGACGAAATTGGTAAAAACGTGCACACCAGCCCTTTAAAGTGCACCCTGCCTGTAGTCGGGTCGCTGGAACTATATCACCAAGTAATTAGTCAGCTCAGGACGCGTGGCTGTGTTCCCAGAGCGACGGAGACGAAATTGCTAAAAACGGGCACACCAGCCCTTTAAAGTGCACCCTGCCGGTAGTTGGGTGGCTGGAAATATGTCACCAAGTAATCAGTCAGTCAAGACGCTTGGCTCTGTTCTCAGCGCGACATATACGAAACTGCTAAAAACGGGCACACCAGCCCTTTAAAGTGCACACTGCGTGTAGGTGGGTCGATGGAACCACCAACTAATCCGTCAGCTCAGGACGCTTTGCTGTGTTCCTAGCGCGACGTAGACGAAATTGCTAAAAACGGGAACACCAGCCCTTTAAAGTACACTCTGCCGGTAGCTGGATCGCTGGAACCATATCACTAGTGCCTTCATAATTTGCCCACGTCTCGTAAGCGTCATTTAACCTCATTTCTGAATGCACTCATACTGACCTCACACCCCTCAGGCGTCACCAGTGACTTCACTCACACAGACCTGGCGCCCCTCAGACCTCATGAGTGCACTCACAGGAGACTTCGTGAGGGTAAGACCTCATGAGTGCACTCACAGGAGACCTTATGAGGATAAGAACCTCATGAGTGCACTCACGGATGGCCTGATCGCGGGCTTGCCCTCTCTCACCCTCACCTCAAAGGAGTGAGGTGAGGGTGAGGGGCACTCATGAGGGCCCTCATGAGTGAGTTCGCCCAGCTATGGGTGTCAGTGGGCTTAGGACGGGCCAGCAAGGGCTAATCGGTAGGCTTACATTGGGGACGGCCAATCAGAGCGTCTGGGAGGGTGATCAGTAGGCTTTGGCTTAGACGTCTGAATCAGTAGGCTTAAGGAGTGTGTGGAGGCGGGGTAGTTGGTGTACATTCATCGTGAATAAGCAGCACAAAGACGCGGACAAAGAACGAAGACAGGACGACTGCTAACTCTCAACTTGCAGTTTTTACTAAACAAAACATGTTTATATACACAAAAGAAAGGGGGGAGCCTGCTCCTAGTCACATGCCACCATCGGGTTACACTGCAACGTGTTCCCGAGATAACTTATCTCCGCGGGGGAAAGGCTCAGTAACGGAGCGCTTACGCATTGATCATCGTCGTGTCTTGTAATGAAGTAGGCTTAGAATGGACCAATCAGCATGAAGTGGGCGGAAAATTGCACGCCACAAGGTAAGACCAACCCAGGCACTATACACAACATAAGCCATTCAAGACGGACGCCAGTTCCAGCCAAGCCCCCCACAGCTCCCCATAGAGCCCCTAGTTTGAGATAATTCGAGCAACACTGGACATGCAACCAATGATAATGAACTATGATGCCTACTATTGGGCCAATCAGGAGTCTCTCAGGTTGGCTCACCTTTCGCAAGGGCCCGAAACTCGCGAGTTCCTTTGCGGGATGAAGTGAGGCGCTTCATGCGTTTCACGTCATCTGATGTCAGAAAACGTCATAAATTTAACGTCACGGCGACATCCGGTGGCTAGTGCTTACTGATTGGTTCCCGTGAGGATGAATTTGTTTTCTGAGCGATGATTGGCCGTTTTCAAATTGGTTCGAGAGCGCGTCGGCTGTGCCGGCTGCAATCGGCGTCCACGGACTCGCCGGCGTCCATCTCGGATGGCTCATGTTGTGTATAGCGGTTGGGTTGGTCTATGAGTTCCGATTTTTCCTGTTCAAAAACGCTGGCCGGACCATGTCAGTGTCCTCGAACAGTCACAGCCGCCAGGGAAGATGCCTGCGCAACATTTCTTCTCTGCTTGACTGTACAAACTCTGCTGATCTGTACAAACGATTCGAGTGTCCGAACCCCTCGTTCTTCTGACACCCGGTCAACGGCTGTCGACAGGTAAGTCATTTGTTATTGCTTGTTGCCTTACAAGACCGCATTCATTTCGTGTTTTGTAGATAAGTCGCTCAACAGTCACTGTAAATCCCGGCCTACGCAGTGACCGACCGCGTAGCTTTGCAGTTATGATGGTAGATTATATTTCTTTCCGTAAAATAATATCGTTTTCCTGAAGAATGATGAAAGATGGAAGTCACTGAAAAGGTTAGCCAGCTGTAGGACTCTTCTTTCATACCCATCTCATCTTTCAGGACCCATCTTTCATCGTTAATTTCTTAGGCATTTTGAGGCTTTGTATGTAATTGTCCTTTCTATGTTGTTTCAGCCTCAGAACATTAGTTCTCTCAAGATTGTTTTCATGTTCTGATTAAATAACCGTTCGTGTCGTACTGTCTAAAGGCATGACACTACAGTAAGTCTGTGATTCTCGGTGATTTCGCTGGACAAGTTTCCGACGTTGACTTCGTAGCTGTTCTGTACATACCTCAAAAGCCAAGTTTGTCTGGGTATTTGACCTGGATATATCATCGTGAGGTAGCGCAATGAAAGATATTTTTTGAACTTCACTCACCACACCCCATAAGTGCGAGCTTCTCACACTGTTAGAAAAAAAGGTATTAATAAGGTATAATAATGTGCTCTTATACCTCTTTTATACCTTCTGCTTCACATATACACCTTTGGAGGGTATAGAAGAGGTACACATTTCCTATTTATACCTCCAACCCTTCTCGAGGGTATGAAAGAGGTATAAAGGGGAGCTAACGTACCATATTTATACCTCATCACCATGCGTTCATATCCAGTACCAGCAATAGATCACCAGGCTATGCCTTTCACGGATACGATGAGGCTGCTTATACCTTCTGTTTCTTTATACCTTTATGGTTTTTTATACCTTTATTTCCGCAACGTGCTGTATCACATCATCATTTTTTCTTGAGACGGTATCAGCTAAGTTAAACGGATATTTAACTAAGAAACATACACATCAGTACTGTACTATCTAAATCCACATGGTTAGTTTATGGCTGCATAAAATCTTAATTGCTGGAATGTTGAATCTAGATGTCCTCACCCTTAGGGTTGCGTACCAGACGAAAGGTGCTCCACAGTTTGTCAAGTCGCCACCAGTATATATCAGTATATGTTGCTCTGTAAATGTCTGTCTCACGATACATCGTGATACACACATGATGACTGCGCAGAACGTCTTGCTCCTTGAAAAATTTCTTTAGATTTCAACTCCACATTTTTCAATTTTTTTTTTAGATGCCGAGTAATGTGCACGAGGTTTTCGTCCTACTTCACAACCATATGCGTTTGCGTGCGTGCCATCCATGCGTTTGCGTGTGTTTGTAGTACGTGTGTGTGTGTGTGTGTATGTCAAAAACTTTTCTTCCCTCCAAAGGTGATTTTTCTAGTTCCTTCCTCTAAAAATACCTATGCCTAGGTGTGATGTAACACCATAATGGTACTCGTGCAGACCTTCACAGGGGTATAGAGCTATACCCCTAAAGGTATGGCATATGGCCCTTTGTTGAGGACTATTTTTATACCTGTAACCGAGGTATAAAATAATACCTAAGAAGGGCTAAGTTATTGAGCAGGCGATCTATACCTCTAAAGGTATAGATTTTTCTCTGAGTGCACAACCGTACCATAATAGTTCTTATTTCTCGCATTCAATACCACCTTTTTTCTTTGTGTTTACATTGCAACTTTCACATGCATAGCTGCATATCTGATCCTATTTTTAATCGTTTCGCCACTGTGGTCCAAGAGCCAAGGTTCCGGAGCAGTCCTTGCCCGAGGCAGACCAACGCTGTCAGGCTTCTTCAATCAAAGTCGGAAGCAATATTAATGTCATGTAGTTTCCGTTACTGCAAACATGATGTGTACGTGTCGCTTGCGTAAACGTATACCGTACAATAAAATACTTAAAGTGACAAAACCACCAAAGGCTCCGTCAATTTTCTGTACCTCCCAGAAGATTCGAATAAACGCGAACCCAAAAATAAAAAACGAAAAAGAGAAACAAGAGACAACAAGAAAAGATGGGAAGCAGAGCAGAAAGTAGGAAAGTAGTGCGAAAGAGAAGCGCGTGCTACGTCATTTTACGTCATTGGCCACATAACAAAAAAGAAGGCGAAAAAATAGGGTGGCAACTCCACAGTCATTTGTTTAATGCGGAGGGTCACATGAGTTTTCCGCTACAATAGACTTCTATGGCAGCTTCGCAACCCTGCTGAGGCACTGAGGTATTACGTTTCTTTTCGTTGCAGGCGTTCGGATAAGGCAATAATAAACTCCTTTTTGTGTGTGAATCGTTCACTGTACTTGCACTGGCAGGTATAACGTGTCAGTTATACTTCGGGGCCGAATGTAACCGTCTTCTGCTCGGTGGCCTGTCACAACTAGAGTCACTAAATAGGGGTATAGAGCATCGCATTCCTTTTCCGCGCCGGAGCCGCCGTTCAGTGTCCCCGATTGGGCCCGATCGTGTCACGTGGTTTCTCCTTCCCAGAACGCGCCGTCCATGTTGAGTTCCCTCCATCCAAAACCGGTCTCCTCTGTTGCGAGCGGGCTCGACCGCGTGCAGTTCTCCGGCCGAGAAGGGGGAGGTTGGTGTCCCATTGCTACGCATCGCAGAGCCATTTATAGAGAGAGTTTGGCCATTAGGAGGAGCCTAATTTGAACCGCGTCATGCGACGTCACGGCTGAACGACCTTCCCCGCTGCGCTCTATTGTTGTCCAGTCGGCAACCTGTCGCCGACGCCATGTTGATGCAAAACCGTCGGTCACGATGCAAGGGGAAAGACACGTGCTTACCGCGTCCTTCGAGACCCCTTCGTCCTTGAATCCGTTCAGTTTGGTAACAAAGCCCCCATTTCACAGGCGCCTGTGGGTCATAAGGCCGTGACCCCGATGGATTACATTGAGCGCGACAATAGTACATGTCGAGCAGCCGCTAAACTGTATCAAGATGGCGCCTACCTGCTAGCTGATAAGCGGATTTCGATTGGATTCGGGCTTTTTGGGCGGTGCTATGACGACTATGACGTCAAAACAGACTCCGCCCGTGAAGCGGCGAAAGATCAAAAGATTGCCAAACTCTCTCGATATACGGCCCTGACGCATTGCTGGCGAGGGAGTGGCGCCAGGCCCAAGATGGCGGCCTCGCTCGCCGGCGTGGCTCAGTGTCGCTACTCTGCTCCCCTATGTAGTGACTCTAGTCACAACAAGCAACGCAATCCTCCCACATCCGTGGCAATCAGTTTTTTTTTAAATGCCGAGTCACTCGAGCCTCTAGCTATTCACCGCAAAGTTGTATATCGCCGTCGGCAATGGTGTGTGCTAGTTGCCTCGCGTTGCAAGTTACATGTACGAGTTGTCAATCGGACAACAAAGCAAGCGCGTTGTGAAGTGCGGCTGTAATCTTTGAAAGCTGTCCCCATGTGTTGCTCCATTTGTCTGTACATTAATGTGTACAATTTGTACATTAATCAATGTAAAAGATTAGGTGGACTGATGTGTTGTTCTGCCTTGTTGCAACTTGTGTTCTTCAAAGGAGCTTCGCGCTTTCAAGCGATTCTGATTTACTCTTTTCGCATTTTCTCTCACCCATTTCGTGGTCTGCCGACGCGACGGGCTGGCCGTATTTCCTTTTGTCAAAGCACTTATTGTTTGCCTAACAATATGTTTGTTTCACGCAAGAATTTGTGTTTTATGAGGTATTCAGTGTCGAGCACGCCGTAAACGTGAGCAGGTACAACAACCGTGCCTACTCGACATGTAGCGTATTCTGCAAGAGTATTCTGCGCATCGTATCTATTTCTTATTTATTTTGATTACTGTTTACTGTTTAGGTCTACAATATACTATGTAATACATCCATAATCAACCTCAAGACTGAGGGACACAAACGAACTACACCTGCTTCATTGCCTCCTTATACTTGATGTTACATACGATGTTAAAAATGAACTTCACCCCATAGCACGCCCCTAGCCAACCATAATCTCGAATGATATCGTTATCTGCCCTGATTTGTTGAAAATGAAAGGTGTACGCCTTTTTGTGACACTTATACTGTTCATAATTGTCACAGAAAAGGCGTACGCCTCCCGTTTTTAACAAATCCGGGCAGATAACGATATCACTCGAGATCATGGTTGGCTAGGAGCGTGCTATGCGGTGAAGTTCATTTCTAAAGTGTACACTCTTAAAACTGAACTTCACCGCATAGCACGCTCCTAGCCAACCATCACCTCGAATGATATCGTTATCTGCTCTGATTTGTTGAAAACGGGAGGCGTACGCCTTTTTGTGACACTTATGCTGTTCGTAATTGTCACAAAAATGGCGTACGCCTCCCGTTTTCAACAAATCAGGGAAGATAACGATATCATTCGAGATTATGGTGGCTAGGAGCGTACTATGCGGTGAAGTTCATTTTTAAGAGTGTAGGCTTGAAGACACGACGAGTGAGTCATGAGTGGGCTCCGCGGCACGAGGACAATGACATCTTACAGACCTCTTGTTTTCGTTATACAGCTGTTCGCGTGTGCATCAGCGGCAGGAGACGCAGGCATCCACTTTCTCTGGAACGGAAACGACGGCTGCCTGCTGCCCTTGAACACTGCTCGTCTGCATGAACGTCGTACGGCATCAACCCGTTTTTCCCTCGGTGATAAGGAACTGCACTATCGCTCGGGAACGTCATGGATAGCCTCGACACCTACAAAAGCCGGCTGTGAACACGGGATCGTCAGTGGGCTCCGCGGCACGAGGACAATGACATCTTACAGACCTCTTGTTTTCGTTATACAGCTGTTCGCGTGTGCATCAGCGGCAGGAGACGCAGGCATCCACTTTCTCTGGAACGGAAACGACGGCTGCCTGCTGCCCTTGAACACTGCTCGTCTGCATGAACGTCGTACGGCATCAACCCGTTTTTCCCTCGGTGATAAGGAACTGCACTATCGCTCGGGAACGTCATGGATAGCCTCGACACCTACAAAAGCCGGCTGTGAACACGGGATCGTCAGTGGGCTCCGCGGCACGAGGACAATGACATCTTACAGACCTCTTGTTTTCGTTATACAGCTGTTCGCGTGTGCATCAGCGGCAGGAGACGCAGGCATCCACTTTCTCTGGAACGGAAACGACGGCTGCCTGCTGCCCTTGAACACTGCTCGTCTGCATGAACGTCGTACGGCATCAACCCGTTTTTCCCTCGGTGATAAGGAACTGCACTATCGCTCGGGAACGTCATGGATAGCCTCGACACCTACAAAAGCCGGCTGTGAACACGGGATCGTCAGTGGGCTCCGCGGCACGAGGACAATGACATCTTACAGACCTCTTGTTTTCGTTATACAGGTTGGTAGCACATCTTGTATGTTTTCTAAGAAAAACAACAACCTTTGTCTTTTCGTGCTGCCGAGCCCACAGGCGTTAGTCACGATTGTATCCGAATGTTACAATGTACTTGCAATTCTGCTTCTGAGGGCCGGTGATGTTGAGCTCAACCCAGGCCCCTCGACTGACGCCAAACTTCAGCAATTACTTGAAGCGGTGTCCATTTTGCCCGCCCTAAGCGCCGGTCAAGCCAAACTCTTGAATGACACTGCAGCCATTAAAACAAAACAGGAGACAACTGAGACTGCTTTGCTTGACATAACCAGCCGCATAGACAAAATCGAGACTGATGTAGCCTCCGTAACAGCGGCATTGAAAGAAATTAGCGAAATGAGAACCACGATAACAAACCTAGTGAGCGAAAACACGCGACTACGCTCTCGCATAGACGATCTCGAATCAAGGCAGCGACGTTCCAACCTTCTTTTTTTCGGAATCCCTGATAACGAAACGGAGTCATGGGCCGAGTCAGAGCAGAGCATTGTTAAAGTATGCCTTGATAGGCTCAACATCCCAGTCACAGACAATGATATTGAACGTGCACACAGATTGGGTCGTTATCAGCCGAACAAAACACGACCAATCATTGTCAAATTTCTTCATTTAAAAAAAAAAGGAATGTATCATATCTGCTGCACCTAATCTCAAGGGTACAGGAATGGCGGTCAGCAACGACTATCCAGCAGCCATACGTACGGCTAGAAAACACCTCCTCACTTTTGCAAAGTCTTTGTCATCACCATATAAGTTGCGTCTCAACACACTGCATGTCGACAACAAGCGGTACGAGTACGATTGTTCCACGAATTCCGTCAAAGAAATAAATGCTGGGAAACGTGCTCCATAACTAATTTCGAGCTGTCCAGTCCTGACTTTACGGCCACAAGACGTTGGTCTCTCGCTTTTCTACACAAACATACGTAGTGTGATGTCAAAAGTAGATGCTCTATCCTCTGCTATCGACGACCACAGCCCTGACCTCATTGCCATCACAGAAACGTGGCTGTCACAGAATATTAGAGATCACGAAATATTCCGTCAATCTTCCGCATACACTATTTATCGTACCGATCGTGTGTCAGGGAGGGGAGGCGGCGTACTTCTGGCCGTGAGGTCTAATCTGCTCTCGCATATGATTCATGTCGACAGTAACTTAGAGACGTGCTGGGTATCACTAGAATGCACTCATCCACCTGTTCTTGTTGGTGTGTGTTACCGACCCCCCCAAGCTAACCGTGAATTTGCCACCATCTTCCACAACGAAACCGCTTCGCTCATTAATCGTTTTCCACGTCACCACCTTCTCATACTTGGGGATTTCAACTATCCTAACATTGACTGGACGTCAAGTGAACCACACGGTACTAGCATTGATGATAAGAATTTCGTCGAACTATGCCTTACCCTAAACTTAACACAGATGATCCTTTCCGCAACAAGGAATCCGCCTTTTGCGCCTCACACTCTAGACCTTCTGCTGACGTCACAACCCGAAATTCTTAATAACCTGTCGATAGACGATGGCCTTAGCGATCACTGCATCATCACCGCTAGGATGACCATACCGAGAACCAATAGGTCAACCTCTGTTAAACGCATTCTCCTATATTCCAGAGGTGACTTTGATGCGATGCGGAACGAACTACGCCACTTTTATGATAGATTCTCGGTGGAATGTGTGAGTCGCACGGTAGAAGATAACTGGTTTGCCTTCAAAACAAAGTTGCTCTCTTTAGTGGAAACCCATATACCTACCATGACTATACGTAATCGAGCCGATGCTCCTTGGTTCACTCGCACATTACACTTGCTGCGAAAGAAAAAACAACGCCTTTTTCGTCAAGCTCGCATCCTGGGTAATCCCGTCCTGTGGAACAGCTACAGGCTGATCGCTCAGAAATACAGACATTCCTTACGCAATGCAAGGGAAAAGTTCTACAATATTGAACTCCCCAAGATTATGTCAAATAACCCTAGAAAGTTCTGGAAAATCATAAACCCACGTTCTAATTCACAACTCCAATTGGTTGACTCTGAGGGACACCCAGTGCCAGAAGGCGACTCTGCGGATGTATTCAACAACTTTTTCTCTTCCGTCTTCACGCGTGACTGCACTAGGACTGCGCCCACAGAACTCTCTACGCCCCCATATCCCACCATGGAGAGTATATCCGTCAGCCCGCATGGTATCGCTAAACTCATCGACTCTCTTAAGAATACCTCATCATGCGGTCTTGATAGTATAAATATCAAAGTCTTAAAACAGACCAGAGACATATCCTCACTCTTCCTGTCATTTATCTTTCAGCAGTCGTTAGAGACAGGTGAAATTCCTCGTGACTGGAAGACAGGCAAAATCATTCCCATCTTTAAGGCAGGCGACCCACACACTCCATCGAACTACAGACCAGTTTCACTAACAAGCGTCCCGTCGAAACTCATAGAGCATGTCGTCCCAGTTCTTCTTCCACAATCAGCACGGATTCCGAAAGGGTTTTTCCTGCGAAACCCAACTTGCATCACTGCTGTTTAGAAAATTATCAGCGCTCCACTTCCACCCACTTATACTTCTTAACAGATCGGTCACAGACTGTATACGCTAACAGCCACTACTCTTCATATGCGCATGTCACCTCTGGTGTCCCACAGGGTACGGTATTAGCACCTTTGTTGTTTTTAATATATATCAATGATCTCCCACAGTCAGTTTCATCACACATTCGCCTATCGCACAGTCCATTCCACAGCTGACCATATAGCCTTACAGAGTGACTTGTATAAAATAGGCGAATGGTGCGAAACCTGGCAGATGTCACTTAACCCCACAAAATGTAAACATGTGACGTTTTCACGAAAACAACGATCATGTCCCACTACATATATCATAAGTGGATCACCTGTAGAAACCGTTACTAACTACAAATACCTTGGAGTACATTTCTCGTCTGATCTAACATGGAACACGCGCTCTCGAACATTCTTTCTAATGCAAATCGTAGTCTTGGGTACCTTCGGCGACACATTACTCATGCACCTCCACACTTCAAACGGCTGGCCTACCTCACGTTTGTCCGCCCGAAGATCGAATATGCCAGTGCCATATGGGATCCCCACCAAACTTATCTTTCGAATAATATCGAAGCCTTGCAGAATCGGGCTGCCCGGTTCTTCTTCAAGCAATATTCACCTTACACAAGCGTAACCTTACTCAAGGCCCGAGCTGAGCTCACCGACCTTAAAACACGTCGCATGATTCAACGGCTGTCATTATTTCACAAGTTCTATCACTCTCCCGCGCTCCGCAGTAGTTACATCCGCTCCCCTTCTTATCTTTCCTGCCGCGTTGACCATCAACATAAGGTACTACTAACTCGGTCACGTACAACATCATTCGAGGCATCCTTCTTTCAACGAACATCATCAGATTGGAATAAACTCCCACGGCATATTGCAGAACTCACGGATCATATCCAATTTACCAACGCATTAATCGCAGAGTTCACTTGATCATTGTCGCTCCATGTACACGCACATCATCGCTCTCTAATCTAGATATATTCTTTGCTTTTCATGCTGTTATAACCTTTTTCTGTCTGCTGTTTTTTTTCCTCTTCTTGTTTTTTTTTCAGTGTATGTTTGTTGTTTGATGTACAGTGCCAGTGTGTTACATATGTGCTCACTCCCTCATGTAATGGCCTAATGGCCCCTTGATGGATTAATAAATAATAATAAAAACACGACTTGCGGTACCTGGAAAGGAGCAAAAACCCCAGTAGTCGCGTACACTCTAAAAACTGAGGGGGGGGAGTGTCGAGGTAGCTTGCCGTTGTTGGCCGCACTCAAGTGGGCATCGTCACTATAGCAAAAAAAAAAAAAAGGAAAAGAAAGTGGGAGAGGGGAGTTGAGGACTTCAAAGTGATGTAGAGGCGGGATGACCGGTACTGATGGGACGGAAGCACACTGTAGGTGAGAGGTGCACTAGAGTGGTCTCTCCGCTAGGCACGTTTCTTGCAGAAAGCGCACGAGGCCGCGAGTTTTTGAAAGTCGTTCCGCACAAGAACCTTCGGGAAGAGGACGTCCGTCAGTATACCAGGACTGGCGTGGGGAAGATGGGTTTCCCGCGTGGTATGGTATGCACGGCATTCTGTCAGGATATGCGCAATTGTCTCCGGATGATTACAGTGTCCGCAACTGGAGTCCTCCCTGGAGCCGATCTTGCACAGTTGCGAGTTCGTGAACGCAGATCCTGTGCGTAATCGATGGAGTATTGTCTGCATACCACGGGGAAGATCTTTCGTGGGAAGAGAGGGTCGGTGATTCTGCATGATGTCCTGTATGCCAGGATGACGCACCTCAACTAGCTGTTTGACGACCATGAGAATGTCAGTGTCGGCCGGGACTGGTAAGGATGGGCTGCAGCTGTTGTGTGCTGAGGAGGCTAGCTGGTCCGCTCGTTCGTTGCCTCTGATGCCGACATGAGATGGGATCCATTGGAGCGTAAGCTCACCTCCGGTTAGCCTATGCTGGGCACACGATCTCCTTATACATCGGGCCAGAATGCTACCACACATGGGGTTTATCACGTTGTTGAGGGCACTTCTGGAGTCCGTAAGCAAGACGGCCTTAGGTATTCCGGTGACTTGACGCAGCAGCTGCGTGTAGCAAAGGCCAGGAGTTCGGCCATCGTAGATGAGATTGGGTAACGAACCGATTTCCCTTGCCAGGCCTTGTTTATTGACGGGATGTAGTACGCGCTGGTAGCACTTTTGGAACGGTGGTCAATGGAGCCATCCGTGAACACCAGAGTATGTGTGTGATAAACGTCGCTTATCAGGTTCTCAGCCGCCATCCTGGCCACTAGGGGGTTGGACTCGCTCTTCTTCCGTAGACCCGGGATGTGAAGCGTTGTTGCGGGCACGACCTCCAGCCACGGCGGCGTAGGTGGACTAGCTGGGAGCCGAGGAAGAGCCCCCCTGTTGGCTAGAGAGCTGGTGGCACTAGCCAGGCGTCCTAGGGATGTGTGTGTCCTTTGTTCGAGGTCGGTGAAGAGGGAATGCTTGTTGATAGATGTTGATGCATCATCCAGAAACTGGAGTCCTTTGAGCTCAGAGTGGACACTAACAGGCTTTTCCTTAGCTTCCAGGTAGGTTTGGGTAACGCTAGAGAACGTTGGGAGTCCAAGCGCAGTTCTAATGCCGGCGCGATGAAGGAGCTCAAGGGCCTGCCATTGTGTAGGCGCGAGGTCTACGTATGGCGCCACGTAGAGAATGCGTGACAAGATCAGGGCTTTGTGAAGGGTGAGCAATGACCGCGCATTGCAGCCCCGTGATTTGCCGCTGATTCTGCGTAGCAGGTTGAGCGTTTTCTTCCCCTCGCAGATAGTCTCGTTTACTTGCTTAGACCAGCGTAATGTGCTATCGATGGTGACACCAAGATATTTACATGACGCGCATCTTGGGATGGGAGTGTTGTTAATGCTGAGGCTTGGGAAGTCTTTGCCCACGTACTTTCCACGGGGAACGCAGACCATGCATTTTGACTTCTCTGGCGACGCTTCCAGCCCTCTCGCAAGCAGCGCTGCATTGAGCCCGTTCAAGGCAATATCAGCTGTGTCACGAACTTTCTCCTTGTCCGTTCCCACAATGCGGAGGCAGATGTCGTCCGCGTAGATGGTGAGATGAAGGGCGTACGGTGTAGGGCGAATTCCTCGGTGAATCCCTGCCATGATTAGGTTGAATAGTATAGGTGATAGAACACTGCCTTGTGGGACTCCTCGCTCAAACTTCTTCACGGAGCTAATGCACCCGGGGACGGAGACGTCAAACGTTCTGTTGGACAGAAAGTCACATAGGTATCCTAGAAGGCGGCCAGTGACTCGAGCTGCTTCGAGCGCAGCGAAACATGCCGAGTGCGTTACCGAGTCGTATGCCTTCTTCACGTCAATGAAGAAAGCGAGGGCAAACTTATTGGACTCTCTCGCTTGCTTCAGGCTAGTAGCCACTTCAGGGACTGCGTCAGACGCGCTCCAGCCCTTCCGGAATGCCGTAATGTGATCTGGGAAGCAATCGCTTCGCTCCAAGACCCAAGCCAGCCTTTTGTGAATTATACGCTCCAATAATTTGCCAACGCACGCGGTTAAGGCAATGGGACGGTAGGAGGACAGTTGGCTCGGTGGCCTCCCCGGCTTTAGGACGGGTACTACTCGAGCATGTTTCCAATCAGATGGGATGCTACCAGAGGTCCAGACGTTGTTATATAGTTGGAGCAGAGCGTCGAGTTGGTCGTCGCCTAAGTTCTTGAGGGCCTGGTTAGGGATCCCGTCCGGGCCAACTGCACTGCGCCGCTTTAAGCCTTGGATGGCGGACTTCAGCTCGGACATCGTGAGGTCGTCGTCCGCCGGGGAACCATTTGCTCCAGTGTGGCTAGGAAAAAGGCGTTCGGCACTGCAACTTGCGACGCGAGCTAGATCACTGGCATAGTCTTCGGCTATGTTCTTGGGCTCCCTGTTTGACGCTACCGATAAAGTGACAAGCGGGTCGACAGGCTCGGGAAGGCTTTCGATCGCTCGCAGGGTATGCCAAACCTTCGTTTTCGTTGTTGGAGTGTGGACATTGAGGGACTCGCTGAACTGTCTCCATTGGGTCCGCCTTAACTTCAAGGTATACCTTCTATGGGCAGCACAGACACGCCTGTAAGCGACCCAGTCGCCCCGAAGGCCGGTTCTCAGAGCTCGTCGCTGTGCTCGTCGTCGCGCAGCACGGAAGTTGAGGTATCGGAGGTCAGGGGCAGGCATACTGGCCAGGTAGGATACTGCTTTTGAGCTATTAGCCAATGACGCCTTTACAGAGTTGAGCAAGGTATCTGCCGTGGAGCCGACCAGTTCTTCCCTGAACTTCACCCAGTTGGTAATAGTCTTCGTTTTCCTGGGGCCGTTGCTGCGACTCGGAGGCGAAAGCAGAATGGGGAAATGATCTGAACCCCATGTGTCAGGCTCGGCTTCCCACTTTAGGGTGACGTCAGGAGAGACCAGAGTCAAATCGATGGCATTTAGGTAGCGCGGCGAACGCATATATGTAGGAGAGCCGGTGTTGAGCACCACGAGGTCGCTGGAGGAGAGGTAATTAACAATGGAATTACCACGTCTGCAGTTTCGTCGACCACCCCAGAGACTGTGGCTCGCATTGAAATCTCCGCACACAATTAGGGGACCTGGACAAACGAGCCGCAGAGCCTTGAGAGACTCGACGTTGGGCGGAGCATGACCCCACTGGTATACAGATATGGCTGTGACTGACTTGGAGCCGGCCCTCAGTAGACACCCTACATATTCTTCAGTTGAAGAGCAAAGGTGGGATAGGTCAATTTCAGCCTGGGCAATGGACCGTTTGACAAATAGCGATGCCCGCGGGAGGCCGTCCGCATGGTGGCCTTTGGCGCTGTAGGAGACAAACGGCGGGATGTTGAATGATGGTTGGGTAAGGCTCTCTTGTATCGCTAACACATCAAAGTCCATCTTCCGTAAAAGGAGTTTGAGGTCGGCCTGTTTATGAATCAAGCTTCTGGCATTCCATTGCAGGATGCGGGGAAGGAACGCTCTCTTGTTTCTATGTTCGGTCATCAATTGTCCGCCGATCGATGTACGAAAGCTGGTGTTGTTAACGCCTGCTGCCGGGGAGAAGCAGGGGTGCTATCACAGCTTCGAGTTGGAGGACCGATTGGATTTCTGCTAGAGCAGTACATTCAGGAACTGCCGAGACGATAGCCTTCAGTGCAGCAAAGAGAAGCTGGATGATGACCACGGGAAGATCTGCGCCTTCTGGACGGTCTAACACCTTACGGTAGGCTGGCTGGGAATGGAGTGGGAGCGGGGGGTCGCTTTTCTTTCCATGGGGTTGTGCCGGGGAGGCATCCTTATCCTCTGGAAGGTCGACAGGGCCTAGAGGGGGGAAATCAGTTTCCGCCCAAACGATCTGTTTTTGCGACGCCTGGAGGCTTTTGGGAGCGGGTTGTACACCCCTGTGTGAAAGCTTCTCCTGAGACTTTCGTGTACCCATTGCCTTAGGTTGGTTGCGACGCTTTGTGAGCCGGAGTTTAGCCTTCGCCTCTCGGTAGCTGCTATTGGAGCGAGAGCGTTCCCTGGCGATGTGTCGTTGCAACTTTAGGGATGGGCAGTCCCTTGATGTGGCGACATGACGTCCTTTGCAGTTTATGCAGGTGGGTTCAGATTCAGGGCACATCGCGCTCTCGTGGGAGGACCCGCAGTTAGGGCATATTTTCCGTCGGCTACAGCATGCAGCTACATGACCGTAGCGAAGGCAGTTGTTGCACTGAACTGTGCGCGGTAGGTACTCACGAACTTGCATGGTCAGGAGGTGAAAGCTGACGCGCTTAGGAGGTTTCGGCCCAAGGAACGTTAGCCTCACCGCACCAGCGTCCCGTCTTCTTCTTCTGGCTGCTATTAGAGGAGGGTCGGACTTAATGGCCTCCATGATTTGGCTGTCGGAGATGGAGGTATCAACTCCCAAAAGGACGCCTTAGCATGAGTTGAATGTGCGGGGCTCATAGGCACGGACAGGAATGGAACATATGCGATTCAGCTGCAGGAGGGCTAATTTCGCAGCAGGGGCAACAACATCTACAGCAATAATGTTCCTAGCGTGATTCGGCCGAATCTCCTTAATTCTCCCAGGGAGCTCAGAAGTGAGGACTTGCGAGAGCTTTAAGTGGTTGAGCTTAGCTAGGTTCGATTCCCGCTCTAGTGGCGTGAAGATGACTGTGGTTCCCTCCAGCGAGGTGATGCGTTCGATGTTGCGCTTGCTTCCCTTTCGAGCCCGTTTGACGACATCTTTGAAAGGTTGATCCTCATCGGACGACTCGAGAGTGGAGTGGTCGGTTGAAGAGGCACCTCTCTTGACAGTGTGGCTGCTCGCGGGAGAGCCAGGTTCAGAGCTGTTCGCCTCTTCAGTAGAGGAATCCATGACTTCAAGACAAGGGGCCCGCCGGGGAGCGGGCAGCTCGCCCGAGTCCAGTGCGCAGCGTCGGCTTGCAATATAGAGGATACCCGAAATAATCCCCTGACAATAGCTATGAGTAATTCGCAGGAATCAGGAGCAGCAAAATCGTACGTCCGCACGATTCGGCTTCGTCGTCGTCGGCACGAAAAATCAAAACTGAAAAATCTCGAAAAACTGAACTTGACCGCATAGCACGCTCTGCGCCAACCATTGCCACGAATGATAGGGTTATCGCTTCTGATTCGAGGGGAGAGGGAGGCGTACGCCTTTTTGTGTCAATTATCATGTATCCAAATTGACACAAAAAGGCGTACGTCCCCCCCTTCTCTCTTCGAATCAGAAGCGATAACCCTATCATAGCCCCATATCTTGCAATACAAGAAAAAGAAAGAGCAATTATTGGTACTGTTTCAATTGAAATGCTTTTTGGTCTACTGGTAGAAATCTGTCTTCGTAAAAGAACTGTCCTTCAATTCTTCATCTGGACAGAGCGTCCTCAGCTGTGCAGGCTGCACCGAGGACGTGGTTTCACTTGCATACGTGTCAAGGACGAGGGCACCATGCTCGCACAGCTGAAACGTCGGCATTTGGCTCAAATAGTATAATAACTAAAATAGAAAAGAGCTGAAACTGAAACTGCTAAGTGTTGTGATTGAAAGCGCTAAAACCTGGCATACAACCTTATGCATCTGGAACCAGGATCAAAGGGAGCTAAAAAAAAAAGCAAACAGAACCGTCAATGGTAAGCCGTAGTATGCAAGTGCTAATTGTGTAGTGTTTCATGAAAATAGATATATTTAGCAATAGCAGACACTTGCAGAATAGGATTTTTTTAGCACTACCGCTAGCTGTACGTCTACATATACACATTATATGCTATACATGCGTAAATTTTATGCAGATGCAAGCACAGGATGTATTCTATTTTCCACTGTCACAAGGCTCATCTAACAACTGTATTGGCGCCAATGTTATCAGCAAATAAGGGCTCAACTCCACCAGCTATATGAAATTCGGAGCGCACGGACTCACATCAAAAGTACTCACACTTTTGCGCCGTTTAGGTGGATGTTCTTTCCCCGGTGTAGACAGGTATTGCGATGGCATTACACCTTGTTTCAAACGACACTGAGCTCCGTATCCAGTATACGTTGAAGAGCATCCAACACGTCCTCATCGACTGCCTTCTATACAGTTCGGAGAGAGCAATACTCCAGTTCCAACTGACCCGTATAAACAACAAGCCGCTCAGCCTTGCAGCCAGTCCTTGTTCTAACGCTGTGCAGTACCGTCAATGCCTGCGCTCATTCTATCTGTTCCCGACGTCTACCAGCATGCTTGAACTCCTCTGACCTCAGAGGTTTTGCCACGAATGGAGAGATGTGATCTTCACAGCACTACATCTCCGGTGGCCGGCAGGATAGACTCCTATCCCCATCAGTTACGACCAGACTTGTACGTAACGGGTAACGGGTAATTGCGTTACTAGTAATCAATTACTTTTTTGAGTAATTTGTAACGTAATCGATTACTTTTGGGGCCAAGTAATAGATTACTTGGAAACTAAAGAATCCACATTGTTCCGGACGACGCACACACACATATATGGGACGATTCACCGCCGCGAGAAGACAAAAGCAACTGCCCTCTGCAAGTTCGGTGCAAGGCAGCTGTCTTATCTCTAGGACTTTTCCCGCAACAATCACTTACCCGAAGACCCCGAGGTCAATAATTGCCACAGTGTTCCGCACGTGTAGTGTATTTTTGAGTCCACTGTCCTCTCCCCATTCATGTGTACTATCTATCCGTAACCCGGCCTGTATGCAGTAAGTTGGACTGTAGGTTGTACCGTGAACCTGATGAGTCATTTGTGGGAGTTCCAGTTGGGACTCTTTTCACAGAACTCTCAAAACTCTCAACCTCTCGACACATTTTTCACAGAACTCTCGACCCCTTATGAAATAAATTCTGCTTCAATGCTGACTTCGTTTTTGCTTCGTTTCGCTTCGTTTTTACTCAGTTTTTTTTTTTGATATCTTTTGTTCTATACCTTTTTCCTATCTTTTTTTATAGCGTTTTCTCAGATATCGAAAGTAATTGGCAAAGTAACGCGTTACTTTTCAAGGCGTTACTTCATTACTTTTTCCGGCAAGTAATTTGTAACGGTAAAAAATTACTTTTTCGTACAAGGTAACGGTAATCAATTACTTTTTTTTAGTAACGTGTACAAGTCTGGCTACGACGCACCCGCGTGTGTGATATCTCATTTGCGTGTGTCATGTATGTACGAGAGTGTGTATGCCTCATCTTTTTCATCGTCATCCAGCTCATATGTTAACCCACATGCACTGAGGTATTGTAGCGCAATTGTTGCGGTGAAACACCTCATCTCATTCTCATTCGTATAGTTGGAAAGCCCAAGGAAAAACCTCATAACAGCACAGCCGGGGCATGTATGAACGCCGTTGGACGTAGTGGCCTGTGGACGTATCAGCCAAAATGGATGAAAGCACACGTTGGATGTAAAGGCATGATGGATGTATAATATCTCGCTTTTGGATGTACTAGCACGATGAATGTAACGGCACGTTGGATGTAATGGTATGGAAACTCTACCTCTGGCGACGGAAACTCTACCTTACCGCTGCCATTCCAGATTAGCGTCAGTGGCCAACACTGATGCGCTGGAAACCTTGTGGTCACACCATCGTCATGGCAACCACAAAGAACGGCCACAGGGCACGTGGAGTTCCGGGTTGGATCAAAGGGACAAAACACAAACATCACGGAAGAGAACACGCGGAATCGCAAACTATGAGCAATAAACTAGAAAAATTTCAGAATAGGGCAGCCAGATTCGTGTTGGGTCGCCACGGCCGACGAGACAGGTGCACGAGAATGAATATTAAATTGGGAGTCTTCCCACAGGAAAAAATTTCCTTTGAAATTGTTATATTTAATAATAAATGACAAAACGGGTACTAATAAAGATACTTACTTACAGAGACCACATTATCTATCGCGGCGACTAGACCATAACTTTAAAATTAGGGATATCCATGCCAGAACCAACATGTATGCAAATTCTTTTTTTGTTAGAACCATTGCGCAGTGGAATCGGTTGTCGCAGTCGCAAGTGTGCTCTGCAAATGTTGATTTGTTTATTGCAAGTTTGTAGCCCCTCTACTACACGCCTTCGGGCTATGTAGGGTACGTCTGGAATAAAGAAGACTAAAGAAAAAGAACACCTGCACAGCCCAAGCAGCACAATGTACTGAAAGTCGAGTGCAATAAGGGTGGACGGTATGTGTCTTAACAATGTTCTTTGTTTCACGAGTCTCTTCAAGGCTTTCCACCTACCCGCCCACCCCTACTGCACTCGATTTTCAGTACATTGTGCTGCTTTGGAGGTAGCGCAAGATAAGAGAAAGCCAGACACATGGGTCGGCTTCCATATCAGAAAATCCCTTTGTGTCTCGCTCTCTCAGTTCCTGTTGGCCTATATTTCAGCGTTCTTGTGCGTGTGTGTTTCGCAGCCTTGTTTCCAGGTGGTGGAGCTCAGCGGTGCTACGTACCAGTAAAGCGCGATACACGCGCGAGCCCAGCTGCCAGCCCTCCCCCCCTTTTTTTCTGACTGTTCTTTTGGTTTTTCTACAGTCATTGAATAGTAACTCTAGTTTTTTTTTTCTTGCTTTTCTGTTTGGGCGGTTCAGTGAACTGCTATCGCTATCGCTATGCTCCACTTGTTGGACTCGGTACTTCCCTAAATATGCATCCACATGCGCAAGTGGGCGTTGCAGTGTACGTTTTGTAACTCACAATGTCCCAGTTTCTCTTCCTCATTCCGCAGGGTATATAGTCCGTGTGAGAGACCACCCTGCACATATTCTTCACGTTATTCTTCAACGTTGGCTCTGTAACATGTATGTGTTTTCATGAGTATTTCTACATTATGCATTCTGTTGTTGGCTCTACTTCTTTATTAGGGAGCGTAAACGGCGTTTCCTTTTCTGCTCACTGTACTTTGCCCGCTATTTTGCGTATTTTTACATGATTGTTGCAGATATTAGACGCTTATTTGTGATCTGCTTGCATATGGGTTCTGTTGCGTGCATATGTTGTCATGGGTGTATGTCATTTTTTTAAGTCCGAAAAGGAAGTCCGGAACTCTCCATCACGACTTTTGCCTTGGAAACAAAGAGACGCGAGTTGGAGCATCGCTGCAGACAAATAACCTTTTGGTAGCTGAGGAAAGGTGCAATTGGAATATGGCACGATACGCGTACTCCAGAACTGTTCCATACAACTACCATGTATATCTTAGAGCACTGCACGGGCCAGTGGGTCGGGCGGGTAAAGCCTTCTTTTTGCGGGCCACGGCTGGGCACGGGTTTGACCATTATGGGCCCGTGCACGTACATTGCCTGGGCTATAGGTCGGGCTCGAGGCTCCTGTTACACCACTGTTTAGCCAGAGTCCGCATCTTTGGGCCGTGCCGGGTAGCCTATAACTTTCTCGAGCTCGTGCCGGGCCTGGGCCAGAAACCTAGAAATTCTTCGGGCTTGGGCCGGACCCGGGACAGGTATGGAACGGACGGGCGAGGACCGGGCGGGTAAATCAAAGGAAGGCGGGGCTCGCGCCGGGAATGGCCCTAGGAACGCTGCTCGTGCAGTGCTCTAATCTGTCTACGCATAGCAGGAACAAACAAGGAACATGCATCACCAAGTCGGCTTCTGGAGTCAGGCTATCCTTTCCCCTCTTTCTTTCTTTTTTCTTTGCAATAAACCTATATCCCCCCAGGCATCACCCATCATTTAATAAACTTTCACATCCTCCCCGGGCAACCCGCGAGGAGAACAGCAGGAGCATAGAGCTTTTCGCTCACATGTTCGTCTTAATGCACTTCTGGTTATACCATACGGCTGCGCCTTGCAAAAGTGGCACTTAAGTCAATCGAGAATACATGACTGCGCAAGCCATGTTGTCGACGAGGGACGATTACCTCTGAATGCAAGGTTAGGCGATGTAGGGGAAGCTTCTATAATTTGGATCACCGCATAAAATGGACCGATGACATTTTCGCCGAACTGTGCGACTGTAAGCGCAACTGAGCAGTGACAGTCTCCATGTAGACGAATGCATTGATAAAGGTAGTATTGGTTGCCGCCGCGTTGATGTGCCAGTTATACATTGTAGTATGCATCCATGGCTTGCTTGGACGCATCTCATCCTGTCCACTGTGCCTTGGGGTAGTGGGCCGCACCTCATGTGGTGAATTTCCCCATTCATCATCATTAATTTATCCGTTGTAGTTGTTGTTGATGTTGTTGTTGGATTGCTTGTACTCTGTGAGAATGTCGTAGGAATGATATTATGGCTTGTGTAGTCCGGCTTTTGAATCACTCCATGTAATTTGTGTGTGTTCGTATCCTCTGAGGCATTCAGCGTTCTGTGATGCTGCTGTTTACACTCTTGTGTACTGCTGGGAAGTACATGCACTAAGAGTTTTCTGAGGAGCAGTTTTTCAGGTACTCAAGCACAGTTTCCGTTGGATGGTAAGACATGGGGCTAGTTCACACACCCCGCAACGGCGGGCGTGGACCGCACAGCAAATTGCGCCATTTTCTCGTCGAAGCGAGCATTCTTACCTCTATTGGTTCACTGCGCGTGTCTTTCATTGGACAATGGCACTTTTGCTCTATTTCGCGTTGGGACTAGAGTGTGGATTTACTGTCATTATTCCCTTCCAAGATGCCGTCTCGACATATTGTGCGGCACGTCAGCTGTGTTAAAGTTAGTGGAGCTCAGAGAAAGTCGCCTAATTTGGACCACGACATCTGCAGTGACTGTAGTTGGGCTATGACACGACTACCTTTGCGTACTGTACACGTGACCTCGCCTTGTATTATTTTTTTTAAAAATCTTTGCATATTTGGTGTACGCTATACGACAGGCGTTTCAATGAGTGCTTCATGCGTGATTGTCGGCGGGCCTTTGAGTTGTAATGCTTAAAGCAAAAAGAAAATGAAACACAGCCTTCTCATAGAAGGTATACAGGAACGTCAATGTTGACTTCCGGGAGCAGCTTCCTTTATAAGACAACTAGAGGAAATTTCTCAAAAAAGAAAAAAAAGATACCTTTTATCGAGAATGCAATGCCGTTACCGAGATATCCGTGGCCGATTTTGTTCTGGTTCGGGCTTAATAGTTTAGGCGTAAATCCCGTTTTCCATTAGGGGTTCCAGTTTAGGCAAATTTACCGGCGGTATTAGTAATAATTTGTTACCACAGGAAAACTTGCCTACATTCGTATTGATGTTGTGGTAGCTATAACGCCTCTGGCTAACCGTTCAGTGTCTGACCAGTACATGTATACACTCTACGCAAAAAGAACTAAAATGGGGAGTAATTGCAACTTCTAGTCCCCTAGATTGCATTTACTCCCCATTTTAGTCCCCCGACACTGACATTTACACCGCAAATTGTCACTAAACGTCACAAATGGCCTTCTGAATGCAATAGTCCTTGTAAATATGTGCTCTTGGTCCATCTGATGACATATGGCTGTATAACTTATCCAACTTTGCAATTTTCCACCCACACGGAGTAAGAAACTGCGCTCCTTTCACAGCAAATTGTGCTCCATGTATGTATGTCGCAAGATTTTATACCACTCGATATATCGTGGTTTGATTCAAACTATTTTCATGCATGCACACGAATTACTTACCTGGGACTCTTGGAACAGAGCGTGAGATACTCAGTGACGTTCATTTATACTCGTTTTTTCTGGATATGCATTTAGTGTCCACAAGGAGTACTTTTTCCCTTAGACTGTAGTTTAGCATGCGAGAGAAAGAGGACTGGTGTGACAAAGATAACTGAGGTGCTGGCCTTCTTTTCCAGTGAGGCCTTCTACGATGTTCAAGTACAGCTTCTTCTATCTGTTCGTCTGCCTAATTGGTAAGCCTTGGTCACACGTCCTTATTCTGGCAGGTTGTCTCGCGACGTAAAGCCACGAATGATCACTGCCAAGCTATTCTTACAGAAGTAAGATACATATACGACGAATTTTCGATACATCACCCCACTTCATCGTCAATATATCATTTTTTTTTCTTTCGATACCTACATTTTGCAATATTCCGAAATTCAAAACTACGTGCAGCGACAGTTCCTTTTGAGTCGAAATCTTGGCACATTTTTGTACCTCGAGAACCCCCCCCCCCCTCCCAGGAAAATGTGATCTGATGTGATTTGAAGTTCTTTTCCTTTTTTTTTTTCACAAAAGCAAGGCATTCACGGATAGCTGAACGTGTCGGTCACGTTATTCTCGTGGTATGGGCTGGTTTTAAAGAGGACTCACACGCGTCACACGCGAAAGAAAAAAAAAAAGGAACGAAATAAGTTACTCAACAGCGAAAACGAACGAGTTCTCGTTACTCGTTAAAGTTGGGGTCCGCAGGGAATCCGGAATTCTAATAAAGTGAATATGATATCCACTTGGAGATGCCTTCCAAGAAGAAAACACACACACACAAAAATTCCCGATGTCCATTTGTGTTTTTTCTTTTTTAAAACAGCAAAAACATGGAATTCGAAACCAACTGCCAGCTTCCGATTGAAACGGCCTTTCCCAGCCTCGCACGTTCCAGTGACGTAACGGGGGGTGATTACTAGAAAAGTAACTTAAAGTATCTTTTTGTAAGGAAATATACGTTACGAGGTACATATGCGAGACAAGTAGCTAAGCCTGCCCTGAAATCCACTACAAGTCCCTGCTCCTATATAGTATTTATTTTTGGACTCACTAGCACATCTATTCGCTCATGTGAACATTCTGCACACTCCCCACTAACCTTTTTGTACTTCTACTTCTCGAAGTCCTGGTTGGCGCACAGGAAGGAGGGAATGGTGGACTCACAGACATCGAAAAACAAGGTACGCTGCGCGCTCGTTGCAATCCTCGTAACTTCACCCTGTGGCAAAACAGATGCCGCTACAGCCTTTTCGTGTTAACGTCATTCGGGTCTCGAATGACATTATTTTTACGAAGTTTGCGTCACACGACATTTGCTAATGATATTAAACGCCACGATGTCGATGCGTCCCACTCACTAAGTAAAATATAAGCTACGCTACTTTTAAAAACTGAACCCCTGTTACACATGCTCAAAATGCATGTGCTGTAGGGGAGACGGCTATTTAAAATCAGTACTTCGTGGTTTATCTCATCTCAGGTCTCCAGGTGTTGCGAGACTATTTCTTTCGAGCGATAAACACTTGATGCCCGTGGTCCACCTTCTAGCACAACATTGGCACAACACTTTCAAGCGCAGCAGAGGTAACGTGGGCCGCAGAAGTACACTGTTAAAAGAGAACTTCACCACATAGCACGCTCCTGGCCAACCATCATTCCGAGTGATATCACTCTGTGTCCTGATTTGTTCAAAACATGGGGGAGGCGCCTATCTGGGACAAGCACAATGTGTCCCAGATAGGCCCCTCCTCCCATTTTCAACAAATCAGTGCCCAGATTGATATCAATCGGAATGATGGTTAGCTATGAGCGTGCTATGTGGTGAAGTTCTGTTTTAACAGTGTAATATTCTGTAATATACTAATATCATGTGCGTCTTCCTCTGGAGCAGTTCTATGTATTTCATGTCGATGTTGGCTTATTTAAATAACATGTTCAGTTAAAGTATTTGCCAACGGTTGCCAAATCCAAAACCAGGATAATGGCGGCACCTCAGGTTGGGCTCCCGACAAAAGCTCACAACACCGCCCGACTCTTTTTAAATGGAACATTTATTTTCATGGTCATGAACACTACAGCCTACAGCCTACACTACACCGCTACAGCCTTTTCGTGTTAACGTCATTCGGGTCTCGAATGACATTATTTACGAAGCTTGCGCCACACGACATTTGCTAATCATATTAAACGCCATGATGTCGATGCGGTCCACTCACTAAGTAAAATAGCAGCTACGCTACTTTTAAAAACTGAACCCCTCTTACACATGCTGAAAATGCATGTGCTATAGGGGACAGGGCTGTTGTAAACCAGCACTTCGTGGCTTATCTCATCTGAAATCTCCAGGTGTTGCGAGACTATTTCTCTCGAGTGATAAACACTTGCAGCACGTGGTCCACCTTCAAATATGATATTGGCACAACACCTTGAAGCGCAGCAGAGTTAATATGGGCCGCAGAACTACACTGTTAAAACAGAACTTCCCCACATAGCACACTCGTAGCCAACCATGATCTCGAATGATATCGTTATCTGCCCTCATTTGTTGAAAACGAGCGCGCTATGCGGTCAAGTTCATTTTTAAGAGTGTAGAAGAAGCGCGTGTCACCCCCTGTCAGGGGCGGATCTAGAGGCGGGGTCAGGATATCCTGACCCCCTCTTCAATTTCTGTCTTCACATGGTGTTTAATTGACCTCGATTCCATATCTACAGTGCTGGGCAAGGCTGGACCCCGCTCTCAGAAAAATCCTGGATCCGCCCGTGCCCCCTGTTCTCTCCAAAGGTTGCCGTCATGGGAAGGTGTCCATAATAGCTAAACAAGGATACATAGGGTTCTATGGGGTCGGTCGCCGTCTGCGCTGTCCATTGTCCGAAAAGCGAAGATTCATATTATCGAGAGACCAATATATGGAAAAAGCTTCATTCCAAGAAAATGCTGTCCATATTAATCAGGGACGACTGTAACATTCCGTAATATAATAATATTATATAGGTCTTCCTCTGGAGCAGTTCTATGTATTTAATGTTGATGTTGGTGTATTTAAATAACATGTTCAGTTAACGTATTTGCCAACAGTTGTCGAATCCAAAAGCAGGATAATGGCGGCACCTCAAGTTCGGCTCCTGACAAAAGCTCACAACACCGCCCGCTTCTTTTGAAATTGAACATTTATTTTCGTGGGCATAAATACGTAAAAGGCTCTCCTCACCTAACCTTGGTTAGTCTCGACGGGTGCATATTCTACATGACCTGACCCGATCCCCAATGTGTGAAATACTTAAAAGGCTCTCCTCACCTAGCCTTGGTTAGTCTCGACGGGTGCATATTCTGCATGACCTGACCCGATCCCCAATGTGTGAAATACGTAAAAGGCTCTCCTCACCTAGCCTTGGCCAGTCTCGACGGGTGCATATTCTACATGGCCTGACCCGCTCCCCAACGTGTGAAATACGCAAAAGGCTCTCCTGAACTAACCTTTGTCAGTCTCGACGGGTGCATATTTACATGACCTGACCCGCTCCCCAACGTGTGAAATACGCAAAAGGCTCTCCTCACCTAACCTTGGTTAGTCTTGACGGGTGCATATTCTACGTGGCCTGACCTGCTCCCCAACGTGTGAAATACGTAAAAGGCTCTCCTGACCTAACCTTGTTCAGTCTCGACGGGTGCATATTCGTCATGACCTGAACCACTCGCCAACGTGTAAGATGCGTAAAAGGCTCTCCTCATCTAACCTTGATCAGTCTCGACGGCTGTATATTCTCCATGACCTGAACCACTCCCCAATGTGTAAAATACGTAAAAGGCTCTCCTGACCTAACCTTCGTCGGTCTAGAAGGGTGCATATTCTACATGACCTGACCCACTCCCCAACGTGTAAAATACGTAAAAGGCTCTCCTGACCTAACCTTCATCAGTCTAGAAGGGTGCATATTCTACATGACCTGACCCACTCCCCAACGTGTAAAATACGTAAAAGGCTCTCCTGACCTAACCTTCGTCAGTCTAGAAGGGTGCATATTCTACATGACCTGACCCACTCCCCAACGTGTAAACTACGTAAAAGGCTCTCCTGACCATACCTTCGTCAGTCTAGAAGGTTGCATATTCTACATGACCTGACCCACTCCCCAACGTGTAAAATACGTAAAAGGCTCTCCTGACCTAACCTTCGTCAGTCTAGAAGGGTGCATATTCTACATGACCTGACCCACTCCCCAACGTGTAAAATACGTAAAAGGCTCTCCTGACCTAACCTTAGTCAGTCTCGACGGGTGCATATTCTACATGACCTGAACCACTCCCCAGCGTGTAAAATACGTAAAAGGCTCTCCTGACCTAACCTTAGTCAGTCTCGACGGGTGCATATTCTACATGACCCGAACCACTCCCCAACGTGTAAAATACGTAAAAGGCTCTCCTGACCTAACCTTGATCAGTCTCGACGGCTGTATATTCTCCATGACCTGAACCACTCCCAAATGTGTAAAATACGTACGTAAAAGGCTTTCCTGACCTAACCTTCTTCAGTCTAGAAGGGTGCATATTCTACATGACCTGACCCACTCCCCAACGTGTAAAATACATAAAAGGCTCTCCTGACCTAACCTTCGTCAGTCTAGAAGGGTGCATATTCTACATGACCTGAACCACTCCCCAAGGTGTAAAATACGTAAAAGGCTCTCCTGGCCTAACCTTAGTCAGTCTCGACGGGTGCATATTCTACATGACCTGAACCACTCCCCAACCTGTAAAATACGTAAAAGGCTCTCCTGACCTAACATTCGTCAGTCTAGAGGGGTGCATATTCTACATGACCTGACCCACTCCCCAACGCGTAAAATATGTAAAAGGCTTTCCTGACCTAACCTTCTTCAGTCTAGAAGGGTGCATATTCTACATGACCTGACCCACTCCCCAACGTGTGAAATACATAAAAGGCTCTCCTTTGCTAAACTTGGTCAGTTCTGACAGGTGCATATTCTACATGACCTGACCCACTCCCCAACGTATGCAATACGTAAAAGGGCCTCCTGACCTAACCTTGGTCAGTCTTGACGGGTGCATATTCTACATGACCTGACCCACTCCCCAACGTGTAAAATACGTAAAAGGCTCTCCTGACCTAACCTTCGTCAGTCTAGACGGGTGCATATTCTACATGACCTGACCCACTCCCCAACGTATGCAATACGTAAAAGGGCCTCCTGACCTAACCTTCGTCAGTCTAGACGGGTGCATATTCTACATGACCTGACCCACTCCCCAACGTGTGAAAAACGCAAAAGGCTCTCCTGACCTAACCTTGGTTAGTTCTGACAGGTGCGAATTCCACATGACCTGACCCAGTCCCCGACGTGTGAAATACATTAAAGGCTATCCTTTGCTAAACTTGGTCAGTTCTGACAGGTGCATATTCTACATGACCTGACCCACTCCCCAACGTATGGAATACGTAAAAGGCCCTCCTGACCTAACCTTGGTCAGTCTTGACGGGTGCATATTCTACATGACCTGACCCACTCCCCAAAGTGTAAAATACGTAAAAGGCTCTCCTGACCTAATCTTTGTCAGTCTAGACGGGTGCATATTTCACATGACCTGACCCACTGACCTGACCCACCCCAGCGTATGCAATACGTAAAAGGCCCTAATGACCTAACCTTGGTCAGTCTTGACGGGTGCATATTCCACATGACCTGACCCACTCCCCAGCGTGTAAAATAAGTAAAAGGCTCTCCTGACCTAACCTTCGTAAGTCTAGGCGGGTGCATATTCTACATGACCTGTCCCACTCCCCAACGTATGAAATACGCAAAAGGCTCTCCTGACCTAACCTTGGTTAGTTCCGACAGGTGCGTATTCTACATGACCTGACCCACTCCCCAACGTGTGAAATACATAAAGGGCTTTGCTTTGCTAAACTTGGTCAGTTCTGACAGGTGCATATTCTACATGACCTGACCCACTCCCCAACGTATGAAATACGCAAAAGGCTCTCCTGACCTAACCTTGGTTAGTTCTGACAGGTGCATATTCCACATGACCTGACCCACTCCCCAACGTGTAAAATAAGTAAAAGGCTCTTCTGACCTAACCTTCGTCAGTCTAGACGGGTGCATATTCCACATGACCTGACCCACTCCCCAGCGTGTAGAATAAGTAAAAGGCTCTCCTGACCTAACCTTCGTCAGTCTAGACGGGTGCATATTCCACATGACCTGACCCACTCCCAAGGTGTGAAATACGTACAAGGCCCTCCTGACCTAACCTTGGTCAGTCCCGACAGGTGCATATTCTACATGACCTGACCCACTCCCCAGCGTGTAAAATAAGTAAAAGGCTCTCCTGACCTAACCTTCGTCAGTCTAGACGGGTGCAAATTCCACATGACCTGACCCACTCCCAAGGTGTGAAATACGTACAAGGCCCTCCAGACCTAACCTTGGTCAGTCTCGACGGGTGCATATCCTACATGACCTGACCCACTCCCCAACGTGTAAAATAAGTAAAAGGCTCTCCTGACCTAACTTTCGTCAGTCTAGACGGGTGCATATTCCACATGACCTGACCCACTCCCCAGTGTGTGAAATACGTACAAAGCCCTCCTGACCTAACCTTGGTCAGTCTCCACTGGTGCATATCCTACATGACCTGACCCACTCCCCAACGTGTAAAATACATAAAAGGCTCTCCACCACTAACCTTGGTCAGTTCCGACAAGGTGCATATTCTACATGATCTGACCAAGTTCCCAACGTGTGAAATACATAAAAGGCTCTCCTTACCTAACCTTGGTCAGTCTCGACGGGTGCATATTCTACATGAACTGACCCACTCCCCAACGTGTTAAATACGTAAAAGGATCTCCTGACCTAACCTTGGTCTGTCTTGATGGGTGCATATTCTACATGAACTGACCCCCCCCCCCCAACGTGTGAAATACGTAAAAGGCTCTGCTAACCTAACCTTGGTCAATCTCGACGGGAGCCTATTCTACATGAACTGACCCACCCCCGAGGTGTAAAATACGTAAAAGGCTCTCCTAAACTTACCTTGGTCTGTCTCAACGGGTGCGTATTCTACATGACCTGACCCACTCCCCAACGTGTAAAATACGTAAAAGGCTCTCGTAACCTGACCTTGGTCTGTCTCAACGGGTGCATATTCTACATGAACTGACCCACTCTCCAACGTGTGAAATACGTAAAAGGCTCTTGGTCAATCTCGACAGGTGCCAAAGTCAATTTTCCTCCTCAGCTAACTCAAAGGACTTTGATTGACCTGTCATAATTGATTTTTACTAGTTACCAATAATGTAATAAGTATGGCAGTTGCAAAAGAAGAGGCGAGCAAAGCGGTGAGCTTTTGTCCGCCCCTGGTGAGCCTTTTACCTGCGCTCCCTCAAGTTCAAGGGCGGAAGCGAGCTCGTACATTTGCTGGTGTAGAGAACGTGTCGTGTTTGCCGTCGTTCCTTGTCTCGGGTTCCTTTCCCTTCACCTCAAGTTATTTTGCTGTTGTCGATAATTTCTAACAACTCTTTCGCCGAAAGAATCTTGAGAAAGCCCAGTTCTATCAAATCACATTGTGTTGTACAGTAGAAAGTGGTTTTATGCAAGCTAAAATTGTTATTCTGCTGTTACGCATGACAAAGAATCACTCGCAAACACGCTAGGGACAATCTCACTCTAAAGGTTTGTTGTATTCCTGCGCTAATAATGGGAGCGAGAGTAGGCATTTCATGTGTGAATAAGTTGTGGCGAACTCAGTCAGTAGAAAATGTAAGAGAAAGACAGCTATAGTAGCTATAGCAAATAATAGAAAGAAAAGCTATGTATGTATTTATACGCGTATGTATAGAGCCGTATTCTACTACACGCTTAGAAATGAACTTCACCACATAGCACGCTCCTAGCCAACCATCATCCCGAATGACAACGTTCTCGCCCCTGATTTGTTGAAAACGGGAAGAGGAACCTATTTTGTTGTCATTATGCACGGCACAAAATAGGCTCCTCCTCCCGTTTTCAACAAATCTAAGGCGAGAACGTTGTCATTCGGAATGATGGTTGGCTAGGAGCGTGCTATGTGGTGAAATTCATTTTTAAGAGTATATAGTTTACATGTGGACGCCAAATGCAAATTCTCATCGAGCGGAGTGGTGGGGGCGTGCTATTTCCGAGCGGAGTGTGGCAACTTTTCGAGAAAAACAGACCAATTTCATACGTGGTTTGCATTTCACCGAGACATATAAGCATGAGCTAACGCGTCTTGGCCGATGTCACAAAAGGAAAGACCGCTTTGAGATATGGTAAAACGCAATCAGCTATAGTTTTGCCTTAATCGGTGCCTAATGCACCTCCATACCAGATATAGCACAAGGCCTGCGTGCTACGTCACACAGGGAGGCCTGCTATTACAACCGTTGATGCAGCGACGGCATCAATAAAAGCGTGAACAAGTGAAAAGCTCACTGAGGCCTCCCTGTGCGTGACGTAGGGCGCAGGCCTTCTGCTATCTTAGAGGTGTCGTGTACAGGAACTGGACGTTTTTGGTATAGTGACGGCACTGCAGCGAAAGCTCTACGCAACGGTGGCACTGAGCAATGTGCATGCTACAGCTTGTGCGTACGTTTAGCTTAGGTCGGGACTAGCAAGAACAAAACGGAGTCACGGCACCACTTGGGTGCGTCGTTAAAAAAAAAGAAAAAAAAGAAAAAAAACACGGTACAAAGTCAGCCCGCGCTTAGTCTTCAAATGGATAGAGCCTGCATTTAGGGTGCAATATTCGCATGTGCGAGCGATGACCGTATATGGACGTACCTCTGGACAGGAGATGCAGAAGATTGACCATCTTGCTTTTTTTCTTCTACTCAGTGTATGAAGCTATAGGAACCCAGTATCTGTGGTGCGTGCTCGTGGTTATTGTGTCGGAGCAAGTCGTTCTGCTTGTACTGCTTGTACTAACTGTTTGCTAAGACATATGTTTCTCGTGCCGTGATAGTGCGTACACTGTTAAAACAGAACTACACCACACAGCACGCTCCTAGCCAACCATCATACCGAATGATATCATTCTGTGTCATGATTTGCTCAAACCAGGGAGGAGGCTCCTATCTGGGACAATCTGTCCCAGATAGGCGCCTCCTCTCATTTTCAACAAATCAATGCACAAAATGGTATAATTAGGAATGATGGTTGGCTAGGAGCGTGCTATGTGGTGAAGTTCTGTTTTAACAGTGTATAGTGGTGTCCCGCGATAGCTGAACAGCAGAAAGGTGTGTAGTAACGTACACCGTTCAAACAGGCGTTCACTCCGTAGCTTGAAGCCAACCCCTATTCCGAATGATATTCTATCTCTTGATATGTCGAAAATAGAAGGAGGGGCCTATCTGGAGCATGCATAATGTGTCCCAGATAGGCACCTCCTACCATTTTCATCAAATCCGAAGACAGAATGATATCATTCGGACTGGTGGTTGGCTAGAAACGTGCTATGCGGTGAAGTTCTGTTTTAACAGTGCACGGTGTAGGATTGTAGAAACATATAGTATCTTCAAGAGTAACAGTTATGTCCACAACGAGTTTCTTACATGTACTGTCAAGTGGCGACAGTAAAACAGAAGTATTCCTCGTTTCAGACGAACGTAACCTTGACGCCGGTTTCAAAATAATGTTCGGTAACTACTGCTTTTGTTGCTTTTAATTTTGTAACTTTTGTGCTTTGAAACCACCTTACGCAATAAAGGGATAGGCCTAAAAACCCTAAACCAAGAAGGCGGTTGAAGTTTGGTAAGTCAATTTCAGTTGGTATTCCTCGAATACCGATAATGAAAAATGTGTAGCCTACATGTACAGCTCGCATGAGAGTTAACCATTGCGAACCTTGGTGGCGCTTACTAGAAATAATGACGGAGAGTGTTTGTTTGTATTTACAGTTAGAGGAGCGGCCCTCGTTATGAAGGCGTTGTTACAGTTAGCTTTGACGTGAGCCGTACATATCTACACTCTTAGAAATGAACTTCACCGCATAGCACGCCCCTAGCCAACCACCATCTCTAATGATATCGTGAAAACGGGAGGCGCGCGTCTTTTTGTGACATTTATGCTGTGCATAATTGTAACAAAAGAGGCGTGCGCCTCCCGTTTTTAACACATTGAGTCAGATAACGATATCATTCGAGATGATGGTCGGCTAGGAGCTTGCTATGCGGGGAAGTTCTGTTTTAACAGTGCACGGTGTAGGATTGTAGAAACATATAGTATCGTCAAGAGTAACAGTTATATCCACAACGAGTTTCTTACATGCACTGTCAAGTGGTTACAGTAAAACAGAAGTATTCCTCGTTTCAGAGGACCTTGAACGACAACAGAAAATGCAACGAGGTAACTACTGGCTTTTCTTGCTTTTCATTTTGTAATTTTTGTGCTTTGAGACCTCCTTACGCAATAAAGGGATAGGTCTAAAAACCCTAAACCAAGAAGGCGGTTGAAGGTTGCTAAGGCAATTTCAGTTGGTATTTCTCGAATACCGCCAATGAAAAATGTGTAGCCTACGTGCACAGCTCGCATGAGAGTTAACCATTCCGGACCCTGGTGGCGCTTAGTAGAAGTAATGACGGAGAGTGTTTGTTTGTATTTACAGTTAGAGGAGCGGCCCTCGTTATGAAGGCGTTGTTACAGTTATCTTTGACGAGAGCCGTACACATTTACACTCTTAGAAATGAACTTCACCGCATAGCACGCTCCTAGCCAACCACCATCTCTAATGATATCGTGAAAACGAGAGGCGTATGTGTTTTTGTGACACTTATGCTGTGCATAATTGTCACAAAAGAGGCGGACGCCTCCTGTTTTTTAACAAATCGAGTCAGATAACGATATCATTCGACATGATGGTTGGCGAAGAGCTTGCTATGCGGTGAAGTTCGTTTTTAATGGTGTATTCTACGTGCATGTGTGGTTAGCATCGACTTTGCACTCTCAGAACAGAACTTCACCGCACAGCACGTTGTGCGCCAACCACTGCCACGAGTGATAGGGTTATCGCTTCTGATTTGAAGGGAGAGAGAGGGGCGCAGGCATAGTTGTAGCAATTATCATATATCCAACTTGTCACAAATAGGAGTACCCCCCTCACTCTTGGAATCAGAAGCGGTAACTCTATCATTCATAGCAATGGTTGGTGTCTTGGTCTCTTTCTGCAGGAGGCGCGGGTCTTGTCAACGACCCATCTAACACTTTGCTCTCCACGACTAACTCATGCACCCTCTACGCATCTCCACCCTTTATCCTCTATCCTCCATTCGTCTTTCTTTCTTTCCTTCTTTTTTCTTTTTTGCTATAGTCGTGACGACGCCCACTTCTGTGTGGCCAACAACAACGAGCCGATCCTGCCATTACCCTCCCCCTCCCCCTATTCTGTTCTGAGAGTGACCTCTGCGAGACCGACGACGGCGAGCTCATTCAGCACTCCCACCATCTGAGGGAATGGGAAATGCGACTCAGGAAAACAAAGAAACAGAAACCCAGGAGCATGTCTTAAGTTCTTTTTCAATAT
This sequence comes from Ornithodoros turicata, assembly GCF_037126465.1. Taxonomy (NCBI): domain Eukaryota; kingdom Metazoa; phylum Arthropoda; class Arachnida; order Ixodida; family Argasidae; genus Ornithodoros; species Ornithodoros turicata. The sequence goes on from NW_026999390.1 coordinate 368,114, forward strand.
CACGCCGCGTTGAAAGTGTCTTAGCATAGGAAAACACCACATGCACACGCACACAACTTCGACGGGTCAGGGCTGGATGATGATGTCGGTTAGGGTCAGGTCGCTCGAGGGTAGCGGAGCAATCACTGTCTTGCCCGATCCTGCCATTACCGTCCCCCCTCCCCCTATTCTGTTCTGAGAGTGACCTCTGCGAGACCGACGACGGCGAGCTCATTCAGCACTGCCACCACACTCTTAAAAATGAACTTCACCGCATAGCAAGCTCCTAGCCAACCATTATCTCGAATGATATCGTTATCTACCCTGATTTGTTGAAAACAGGGGGCGTACGCCTTTTCTGTGACAATTATGAACAGCATAAGTGTCACAGAAATGGCGTACGCCCCCCGTTTTCAACAAATCAGGGCAGATAACGATATCATTCGAGATAATGGTTGGCTAGGAGCGTGCTATGCGGTGAAGTTCATTTTTAAGAGTGCATCTGAGGGAATGGGAAATGCGACTCAGGAAAACAAAGCACTCTTAAAAATGAACTTCACCGCATAGCACGCTCCTAGCCAACCATCATCTCGATTGATATCGTTATCTGCCCTGATTTGTTGAAAACGGGAGGCGTACGCCTTTTCTGTGACAATTATGAACAGCATAAGTGTCACAGAAAATGCGTACGCCTCCCGTTTTCAACAAATCAGGGCAGATAACGATATCATTTGAAATTATGGTTGGCTACGAACGTGCTATGCGGTGAAGTTCATTTTTAAGAGTGAGAAACAGAAACCCAAGAGCATGTCTTAAGTTCTTTTTCAATATCACGCCGCGTTGAAAGTGTCTTAGCATAGGAAAACACCACACGCACACACACACAACTTCGACGGGTCAGCGCTGGATGATGATGTCGGTTAGGGTTAGGTCGCTTGAGGGTAGCGGAGCAATCACTGTCTAGCTTAATGTGCTGCTGAATGAGCACTCTCGGCAAGCGGTAAAACGACATGTAAACAAAGTCACATGACATCGAAATGACGCTTTTTATGACCTGTGGTCAGGAAAATATGGCGGTTTTACAACAAGCTGCTCAAGCACGCTTGAGGGTAGTCACAAAAATGGCGGTTTTATGTCACCCCTGTGGATGGAGGAAAGAATGCTAGCAGACGACGCCCAAGTATCACAGATGATCTCTCCCGATTGGTGGCGTCGTGTGAAACAGACGCCTAGGATGCCTGAATACTAGCTCCTTCCCTCCTTCCCACGGTGTAGGGTGGAGTCACCCTTTGTAGAAGCGAATGCCGCCAAGCCGCGTATTGACTACCACGCTTACCATGCATGAATGCTATGCACTGATTGTTTCAAACCTCCTTTGCCAAGAATGTACTCTACTCTACAATGCAGTTTGTCGCTAAGCGTATCGCTACATTTTTTGCGTGCGTATAGCGAGCTGTACGTGGGAGTCAATATGGCGGAAATTCGTAGCAGACGACGCGGTTGTCTTCATCCTATGCAGAGAAGAGAGAGCTAGTATTGAGGCACCCTACAGGCGCCTAAACGAGCACCCTACACGGCCTCCCCTCGGAGACGATAATGGTACAGCTCCTCCGCGCGCGACATCGCCAATAGGGGACATCTGGCTGGCTGGGCCCACTGGGTGGACATTTCAGACAAGCAATACATTGCCTCTGTATTTTGGTGCATTGTTTTTTTTTTACATGCTAACATAAATCCATGATGGTTCCTTAGAAGAATTTGACAAGGCTTCAAAGACTGCCTTTGGTCAGGGACGTTAAGGAAGGACATCGCACAATGAACAACGAAATGAAAGTGTGTATTCAAGAAGAGGCATTCGACGACGCCTTCAACACCATGGAGAATTCGTTTACCGTGATGGAAGCGTTGTAATCGCCGAGGCAATCTGCCTCAATCGTCCAGTTAAAATAAATACGACGTGAGTGGCTGTCGGGATATTTTGTATGCTTATAAGCTCGTTTTGTCTTTTTCAACCGTTTTCGTCTTCTAGAGCCTGAATATTCGTACACTCTTAAAAATGAACTTCACCACCTAGCACGCTCCCAGCCAACCATCATTCCGGGTGATATCGTTCCTTTCTTTGATTTGTTGAAAACAGGAGGCATACGTCTTTTTGTGACACTTATGCAGAAATGTTAATTTCACAAAAAGGGGTACGCCTCCCGTTTTCCACAAATCATGTGAGAGAACAACGTCACTCGGGATGATGGTTGGCTTGGAGCGTGCTATGTGGGGAAGTTCATTTTTAAGAGTGTATAGCATTAACTAATTTATGAACAGTAAGCATATATTAGAATGTAATCCTTCATGCTCTATTTGTTCTGCTTTCCTGTGCTCCTCGTTCTTCGTTAATGGCTTCGTATAACTGTTGCACATCTGCAGGGGCGACACCCCCGCCCCTCGTTGTTTTGTATGTGTTTGTGTTAAAATAAATTGGCGCCACAGTGGTACCAGCGCTCGGATCCATCCTCTGGGCCTAGTTATGCGGTAGCCTGGTCCACTGTAGGCAGTCCGTCTTCTGGAAACTGTCTTGGTTGTTAGTTATTCCGTTCCATCGTCCCTCTTCCCGCCTTGTGTGAGGACTTTCTTCTTCTCGGCTGAGGGAGACGTGGACAAGGGACAAGCTCCCCTTCCGGCTGCGGAAAACTAAGCTTTCCCACCCGTGTTGTGTGGAGCGCAGCTATCAGGGCAGCCTTTAGAGAAACAACAAACTCCAACGCGATCAAATTCAGACGCGACAAAGTGGTGGGGAGTGCGGTGCAATCCCTAATATAGTACACCCATCCTAAGTAACACGCTATGAAGTCTACTCGACAACATTCGGAAATCCCGCTATCTAAAAGCCAAAAACGTAATCGTCGTCGACGTGACTTTTTGGCAAGGCGTGCAAATTCTGGGCCCGAAACCAGCGCATTATCAATTCAAGTGAGTGACGACAACGGCGCCCAAGAATCTGATAAACTACGCAAAATCCGCATTGATCATCACTTCAATCGGCTATTCGCATTGGCAGAGGAGTACATCAAGTCCCATGAAAAAGTCGCGAAACATGAGTAAGCTGTCGCCCACTGTCATGGCAACATCAACCACGAGACCAGCTGTGGCAGCACCCACCTTTAGGGGAGGACCCGATGAGAGTATCCACGAGTGAATCATCTGGTATGAGCACATCGCGGGAATAAACCGCTGGGACCAAGACGCAAGAATTAAGTGGCCCTCGAGGGAGATGCGCGGAAATGGTACACAACCAAGATGCTGACCGCTGCACCATCAACCTGGGTCGATTGGAAACGGGAGATGATCCAAAGCTTCGGCGGCCACCAAACCACAGAGGTGTTCCACCTCCGCCTCTGCAACCGCAGCCACACGCCACTGGAAGCGCCCAAGCAATATTACTACGACGTCCTCCAGCTTTGCGCTCGCGTGGATCCACAGATGACCGAGACGACGAAGCTAGGGCATCTCATGAAAGGGTTACGTCCCGACGACATACAGAAGGGGCTGCTCGTAAATTCCCAGACGTGCGCGGAATTTATCCAGACACTGCAGCGCATTAGCCAAGCCACCATCATGGCCCAAAGTGCAATAATGTCATCGCCATTTCCACCACTAAATCAACCACAAGCAACGCAGGTCACGGGTACGACTTTTTCACAGCATACATCGGGTCTACATCCACCACACACCCGAACTCCTTCGGAGGACCTCTGTCAACAACCTCGATGTCAAGCTTGGCGGCACTGGCAGTGACGAGCGTACCAGCCACACAGCTTCAGGAACAACGAAAACCGCAAGGAGACCTTGAGGCACTTGGCCTACCCCTTCGCTCCGTGGAAGAAAGGCTCGCAGCTCTCGAAGTAGTTTTCTTCGCCCCCCGCCTCGATGGCCACCGGCAAAGAGACGAAGCGATGACGGGAGGCCATTGTGCGACTATTGCCACCGCAGGGGGCACATACAGGGTGTCCCAGAAAACGTGTCATTGAATTATAATAAAAAAACTACGCCATTTAGAATCATGCGGTCAACAGCATTTGTTCTTATTAGGTTTTTGCCACCTCCTAATGTGAATGTCATGTACTCCAAGTTTAATTATGTAAATATTTGCGAACTGAACTCGAAATTTGCCAAGTAAAGGTCACTTTTTTACCCCACCAATATGAAGAGTGTGCCGAATTCACTCAAATTCATGATAATTCACAGTGATATTCACGAGCCGAATATCATGCTTTTCGGAGCACCGGACCATAGCGCGCGATGACTTTTTGAGCGCAATCGCTCTCAGTGCGACGAAAGGAGGTTCCGAAGCCAGCCCAAAGAGTGATAGTAGAAAAAGTAACAGTTCGTAAAATTGGGAGAGGGAAAGCATTATCCCAGCGAAAGTCGGACGTGATAAGCCGTGCCTGTTTTATCTCTTTCTGCGATGTCGGGGAGGGCTGGGTTTCCAACCTCCTTTCGTCGGACTGACAAAGATTGCGCTGAAAAATTCATCGTGCGCTATTCTGTGCGACCTCCGTAGAGCATGATGTTCGGCTATTTTTTCCGATGGGATAGCTCCTGAATATCCCTGTCAATTATCATTAATTTGACTAAATTAGACAGGCTCTTCACATTGGGGTAAAAAAGTGACCTTTACTAAACAAATTTCCGACTTAAGCACGCAAAAATTTACATGAGGAGGTGGCAAAAACCCATTAAGAACAAATGCCATTGACCGCATGACTCTAGGTGGTGTACTTTTTTTATTATAATTCAATGACACGTTTTCTGGGACACCCTGTATACAGGCAGTGCCGCAGGCGCATGAACGACGAGCAGACAGGGTCCGGAGGTCAGCGTAGTCATCCCCACCGTGGTCACCCCCAAGAAAGCTTCCCCCAGACGGGAAACGGAAACTGCCAGATGGAAGGGGCCCGTCTGGCCGCCCTTCTGCAACGCTTTCCAAGAATGAACTTTTAAGTCTCGCTGTGACAGTGCAAGGGGTCACAACGGACTTTGTTATGACACTGGTTCGGCAGTGAACATAATATCGTCAACTTTTGCGTCTTCTATACGCGGTATGACTGTGAAGCCAGCGCCACACATGTGTTTATCAAAACTGTGAGCGGGAATTTGGTGCATCCGTCAGGAGAACTTACACTATGCATTAATTTTTCGGACAGTTTATCTTTTGAAGTGTCAATTTTAATTGTGAAAGACTTTCAATATGACATTCTCGGGGGACTTCCTTTTTGCAAGGGACGCACAAGTTTTAATTGACTTTCATAATCGCAAGCTGTGTATTGTTAATGAAACATTTCCCATAAATCTAGACGATTGCTATTCTAAAGTGTTGGAATCAAATTGTACCTGTGTATAGCACCTGTCAAATGCGCAGAGATCCAGGAACTTCAGTAGTGCTGCCAGTAAGCATGTGCAATGATGGCCTGCAGCTTATAGAGCCCAATCCGAAACTGCAAAATGTGTTTTCCGTGGCACGAACAATCACCAATGTGCAGCAGAGGCAAGGGATTTGTTCGCGTAGCGAATCCGACCTCATCGCCGGTTATAGTCCATGCTTCTAGTAATGTGGGCTCTGCCAGTTCCATACTGATCACGCAGTTTTGCGTCGTAGCACCACAGGAGAAGCCGCAACAAAATCGCGTCAATCAGGGCAGCGTCAGTCGACAATTAGGGCCACACCTAACAGACCAGGAGGAAACATCACTGTGCCCCCTCTTAGGCAAATTTGACCATCTGTTCACGAGCAAAGAGAACCCTATCCGTCAGACGCATTTGGCTGAACATACGATCGACACAGGCAGCGCAACGCCAATCAAGCAGCACCCATCTCGCCGATCGCCCTACGAGCGCGACGTTATTCGAGCTCAGGTACGCGAGATGCTGGAAGACGGCATTATACGCGAATCCAACAGCCTGTGGGCCTCGCCGGTAGTACTAGTCCGGAAGCCAAATGGGGGCTGGCGTTTTTGTGTTGACTTTCGAAAGGTCAATACGGTGACACAAAGAGACGTGCATGCACTCCCTCCCAATGATGACAACCTGGACGTACTGCATGGAGCGAAATATCTCACGGCCCTCGATTTGACAGCAGGTTACTGGCAAGTCGGTATCCGCGAGGAGGACAAGGAAAAGACAGCCTTCACGTGGAGCGCAGGCCTGTACGAGTTCAACGTGGTACCGTTCGGGTTGTGCAACGCTCCAGCCACTTTTCAGAGAATGATCAACAAGGCATTTCGTGGTCTTCTCCGGAGAGTGTGCTTAGCCTATCTGGACGACATTGTGACATTTTCTAAAACAATAGAAGCACATGTGAAAGATCTAGAGGAAGTACTTGGTGCTCTGGATGACGCGAACCTGCGACTTAGGTTCGAAACATGCAAATTTGCTGAGGGCGAAATTAGGTACTTGGGACATGTGCTCGACGGAGGTCACATAAAACCTGACCCTATGAAGATTAAAGCGGTACAAGAGATCCCCCTGCCAAAGAACCGGAAAGAAGTGCAAAACTTCCTTGGAATCTGCAACTATATACTATCGCTGTTTCATAAAAGATTTTGCGCGCTCAGCCCGACCATTAACGACCTCACGGAGAAGGGCGTACCCTTTGTATGGACAGCTGAGTGTGATGCCGCAACCCTCAAGCAACGCCCTGTGTCTGAGCCAGTGTTGTGCCATTTCGATCCAGGCAAGCCGACAGAGATACACACGGACGCGTGCATTGCGGAATTGGTGCTGTCCTCGTGCACAGAGATGGACACGAAGAACGTGTGGTTGCTTACGCCAGTCACCGCCTCAACAGAGCGGAATGCAACTACAGCACAACAGAAAAAGAGTGCCTTGAAGGTGTGCACGCCTGCCATCAGTTCCGACCCTACGTGTTTGGAACCAAATTTACTGTTGTGACGGACCAATCTAGTGTCGCATGGCTAATGAATGTAAAGAATCCAAACGGGCACCACCAATCAGGTGGTCCCTTCTCCTTCAAGAACTACGCCATCGAGGAGGGAGGAAGAACAATAACGCCGATGCCTTATCCCGCCTTCCCTGTGATACAGCTCCAGTAAGTGAAGAATCCGTGCTCCCGCTTCTCATCATGGACCAAGGTAATCTCGCGGAGCAGCAAAACGGCGATCCATTCTTGGCAAGAATTATTCAACATTTGGAAAACCCGGATGGCCAGGTTAAGCGTAAAGTAAAAAGAACAGCCATAGCATTCCGGATGATCGATGGTGTACCGCAGAGCCAAGAATGAAAAGGAAGCAAAGTTCGTTCTCGTCTTTCCTAAGTGCCTTCGTCCCGAGATACTCCGAGCTTGCCATGATGACATAACAGCAGCCCATCTGGGTATCAAGCGCACACGGGAGAAGATACGAGGCAGATACTTCTGGCCGAAGATGTTTTCCGACGTTACGAAGTACGTGATGGGCTGCAAAGATTGCCAGACAAGGAAAGCTCCTCCTCTCAAGCCAATGGGGTTCCTGTAACCCATTCCACCTGTTTCACGCCCCTTTCAGCAGGTTGGAATGGATTTCGTGGGCCCACTTACGAAGTCGAAGAGCGGTAAACGTTATATCCTAGTAATGACGGACTACCACTCCAAGTTTCCGGAAGCCATTGAAACTCCAGCAGCCACGCATCCTATGCGGCCAAAGGATTCGTTGAGAATATCGTGCTCAAACATGGTGCTCCGGAGAAGCTGATCACAGATCGCAGACAGCACTTTGTGGCAACGCTACTAGAGGAAACACTCGTCCTGTTGAAGACCAATCATGCAAAGACAACAGCTTATCATCCGCAAACGAACGGGCTCTGTGAGAGGTTTAACCAGACCTTGGTGGACATGATAAGCATGTACGTGTCAGCGAACCACCACGACTGGGACGAATTTCTTCCGTATGTTTTGTTTGCATACAATTCTTCCCAGCACGAGACGACTGGATACACCGCCTTCTTTCTCCTGCACGGATGTGAGCCCACAGATAGTGCAACATCGCCTCGAGCGTGCAGGAGAAATTGTTGCCGAAAGCGAGAGAAATACGCAGCGCAAGAACAAGCAGCGCTACGATCAACGCAGACGGGAACACAGCTTACAACCTGGCGACTTCGTCTACGTATAGTCACCGGCAAGGTCGAAAAACAGGACAAGGAAGCTTCTACACTGCTACACACGGCCCATTCCGACTTGTAAGACAGACTGCGGAAAACGATTGGGGAGTAGAAAATAGAACTGGCTCCAAGACAGATGTGGTGAACGCTACTCGACTGAAGCCGTATCACCCGGAATGGGAATTAGACAGCTCAGACAGCGATCCAGATAGTTCAGATGATGCGCCCGAGGACCATGGAGCTTGTGACCTTGGCAAATTTAGTGACTTCGAGGGCGAATTTTTTAGTGCCGACGACTCATCGGATGTCGAGGGCGATGCACGTACGAACGATACCGATGCACATAGCCGGCCTCGTCGTAACGCGCGACCTAACGAACATGCTCACTTTGTATATTACTGATCCGCCATTATCAATAGCCCAATGTTTTAAACGCTTTGACGCTACTCTGAAGTCAGAATGAATGCTTGTTATTCTATTCACTGTTTCTTATGTTTTTTTGTGCTGTCTACTATGGTTTTGTTGAAGAGTGGGGACACTCTTTCTTCGTAGGGGGGAGGTGTCGCGATATTTTGTATGTTTATATGCTTGTTTGGTCTTCTTCAACAGTTTTCGTCTTCTAGAGCCTGAGTATTCGTATATTATTTAGTAAGCATATGTTAGAATGTAATCCTTCACGCTCTCTTTGTTTTGCTTTCCTGCGCTCCTCTTTCTTCCCTTCGTTAAAGGGACTATGAAATGATTTTTTCTCGTTTTCATCAGAAAGAAAATACTTTTCTGAGTGTAGAACCAAAATTTTACCTTCGTCGTGCGAGGAGTTTTCTCTGGAGCGAATTTAAACAAACGGAGCCGCGAAGGGAGTACAGCTGGCGCCACGCCGTGTCGAGCTGCCGCGCGAAGACACCATTAGTAACTTGACGCGAACCACGATCGGGTCCGCGACACGTCATCGTGACGTCTCGTGGTGCCGCCAGGAACATGCGCCGCAGGATCAGCTGGAAACAAGCGGGTTGTAGCGGAGTATATTTGTCTCCTCCCATTAATCTTCTCCTAGTTGCGAGTCTGCAGGTCTCCTGTCGCATTTGTTTAACCCACCTGTCCGCGTCCCTTGCTGCAATTTCACTCAAGTATGTATCAGTAGGATCCTGCGTATGCGTTCATCGGGAGTGGAAATCTCCATGACGCCAGCTTCCGCGCGGTGGTCGCAGTCTATCGCAGTCGCATCCTGTGGTTTTCACCGACATACCGAGACGATGCTGGATGGTTGGTTGCCCTAATTCACGTCAATATCCCCGGAGCATCCAGGGTCATATGCTTCTCAGTGACGAGACGGACAGCTTTTGATGCCAGGAAGCAATCGGATCGCCGGAATGGAAAGACGGCGCTGTGCCATCGACTGCCCGTGTTTGTAGCGAACATTTCAATGATTGCGATTAGGAAAGAGACGCTTAAGCTCTTCCACGTACTGGATACCGAGCTCAGTGGCGTTTGAATAAAGGTGTAGTGCCATCACAATACCTGTCCACACCGGGGAAAGAACATCGGCACCTAAACGGCGCAAAAGTGTTAGTACTTTCTTTTCGTTGTTGGGGCTAACAAGGTTACAACCTTGTGGCCGCATGGGGCCCATACCAGGGAGAGGGAGGAACTGTAAAAAAAAGACAAAATGGAAGTTACCGAATCTCGTCACCAAACTCAGGTGATACACTGTTGATCGAAATAGACTTCGTTTAGCATGACCTTAGAAACCATGCTTTAACATATTGAATATATGTATCCGTGCTCTTCCCTTCACTTATGTGCTTTCATGTTTAGAGGTAATTTCCTCAGCATAGCAGGAAACCCCTGAGTTGAGACAGCATGGCCAAGAGCTGCAACCCACTATTCAGAGTGGACAAATGCTGTGCAGCCTCCTTCCGTATACCTCTTTGCAGCATTATCTTGCCTCCCATTCAAGCTCTGTATATTGTTCACAGCTTTTTTTTAAATTTTGTGATTTGATTTCAGTTTACATTATCATATGCACAATCATATCAGTTTATCATATCATATGATATTAAGGGGGACATTTTCTTGATTGTACCTGAATAAGCTAAGCTGCTTTTAAGAGCTGCAGACTTTTGTTCCTTATCTTAAAATCATTACTTACGTGCACTTCATCCAATTGCATTCACCGGAACTGGACTTGCATTCTGCGCTCTTAAAAATGAACTTCACCACATAGCACGCTTCTAGCCAACCATAAGTAGTAGTTACTGGACACAGACTGTCCGCAACGCTACAAGGCTTCTGGACACGTTTAATTAGCAATTAGAGCTAATTGGGACCCCCACATTAATCAGGACCCTCCAGGGAGTCATTACACTAATTGGGGAGCATCTAACTCGTGTCCAGACCACCCTGTGCATTACCGACAACCTGTGTCCATAAAAAATAAAATAAAATAAAATGATAGAATTAGAGTGGAGAGAAACAATTTATTCGAAAATCAACGATGCCGCGGCGAAGAAGCCGCTCCGCAACACCCGAGTGACCAGCGCCCGCCATGTTGGTAGCTGGCGACGGGCAGTTGCAGAGATCGACGACAGGTGGCTAAGTAGTTGCAAGGCATCACACCAGATGGCGCCACCATCATAGCTCTATGCGAGAAAGAGAACAGCAAGATACAAGCAGCGGGTAAAAATGGCAGCACTGCTAAACAAGTCTAGACATGTGAGAGAAAAGGTTTAACACACAGTACACACAGAAAACAGTACACATCGGGGAAAAGGCAATCGACTAGGTCTAACCACAGCGTCACAACACTATGCAGCTAACACAAGGCGGGAACCGCTAAACGTGCGTCAACACGGAGAAAAGGCTTGCTCTCCGCTAAACAAGTCTAAACATGCGAGAAAAGGCTTAACACGAGCGCGGTCAAACATTGACAAATCACTCGTTGGTCACCGCTAAACACGAGGGGGCACGGCGAACATGCGAGAAAAGGAGCGCGGCAAATCACTCACCTTTTCCCCCGCGGCGACTGCTCATCAGCCAGGCAGAAACTGAGCGGGCGCGGGGACGGCGGATCAACCGAGCACACGTCTGCTCTCCGCGACAGCCAGCGAGCAACTGACTGAGGCGACGCGCTGCGGCAGCTACGCATACGCGCGCTCCTAGCGTCCTCTGCTCTACCCGACAGCGCATGCGCGCGCGCTCCTACTGCCACCTGCGGCGACCACCTGCGAGAGGCTAAGAGAGAAGAGCATTCCTGCGCCCTCTTCTTGCGTTACTCATTGGTCGTGACGTCATCCCATTGTCTCAGGGCTACCCTGCTTTTTTTTTTCACACAGTCGACACAACTGGACAAGGTCAATCTGCAATGAAGCCATGGCATGACGTCATCATGCACCTGCGTGGCTCAAGCACGCATGCGCTCTAGACAGGGGACCTATTATTTATTGAATCACTATCCCAAGATTATTTCCTTTATTCTTCTATAACGATTGAATAGGAAACTATTGCAGAAGAGCACCATGCATGAAAGCTGATTGTAGGAATTCCAAAGTCTTACTAAATGAGACTTGCAAAAGAAGAAAATATCCTAACACGTAACTCCATCAACGGCTAATAAGAGGACTAGGCACTCAACAAATCAACACAGCGAATGGGTAACAAGGAGCGCAGAACGATGCGTCTACTCCATCCGACAGCCAGGCACGGAACTGAGTCGTAATGCTTTTTCTCCTCTATAAAGTCATGCATCTATCCCTCTTGCGGTTGATTTCTGAACTAATTTAATCGCGAAATTATTAAGAATAGCACTATTCCCATTCAGGGTAGCACTATCATCAAGACAACAATGTTCCTTGTCAAAAAAGAAAAAATACAAAGCGTCAACAAAGGAAAGCATGCATATCGGGGCATGTGAGAACACGTCAGGACAGATTGCACGACTGCTGGGCAACCGAGGAAAACAAACACTTGAACAGAGTGAAAAGACACTCATTATCATCGGACACGTACACTACATTCCCTCATTGTAAATCCGCTCGTCACAAAGTCCACCTGCATTGTCGAACACCATTCACCAGTGACGAACCACACATCCGCACCCCCTCAGAGGCAGACAGAACCCCAGCGAAACTAAGCTCTTCCACTGACGGCCAACGCAATTGCTAGGAGCAGAATTAATGTGTCCAGACCCGCCAGTGTCCAAGAGAGAAGTGAATCCTTGCACCCCCTGCAGGCCGTTCTCATTGGTCGTGACGTCACCCTGTTATCTCATATACACTGTTTTTTTCCACTAATGCTCCTCTAGACAAGGTCAACCTGAAACAATAGTGTTGCGGTATGACGTCATCATGCAGGTGCGTGGCTCAAGGACGCTTACGCTCTAGACCGGGGACCTGTTATTTATTGAGTGTAGCAATAAAAAAATGGTGTGTATTGTCCTGGACGGATTTATGAGGAGCACTGTTTTTGAATAAGAGGAGTGCGTGTGCTTCGAAATAGTTTGATGCTGGTTTTCTTCTTCGTTTCTTTTCGCTTTTTTCCCCCTTGTTGTCTGACAAACATGCGCTGACATGCTCTGACCTCTTCTGACATGCTTTCCTTCTACATGTAGTTTTTTTTCTTTTTGTACAAGGAATATTCTTGACGATGACGATAGGGCTGCCTTGAATGGGAGTAGAGCTATTCTTAATAATTTTGCGATTCATTTAGTTCAGAGAGTAACCGCGAGGGGGACAGGTGTGTGACTTTATTCAGGAGGAACAAAGCGTCATTATTCAGTTAGCTACATGGCTCTCGGCTGGGATGGACATGTCTTGCTGAACCACTATTTTGTTTTTTCCTGTACAGTAAGACTTTGGGAATGAAATGCTACAATCTCCTCTTATCTGTGGTGTTTTTCTGCAATAGTTCCCTATGCAATAATTATAGTAGAATAAAGGAAATAACTTAGGGATAGTGATTCAATAAATAACAGGTCCCCGGTCTAGAGCGTAAGCGTCCTTGAGCCACGCACCTGCATGATGACGTCATACCGCAACACTATTGTTTCAGGTTGACCTTGTCTAGAGGAGCATTAGTGGAAAAAAACAGTGTAGCCGTGAGATAATAAGGTGACGTCACGACCAATGAGAACGGCCTGCAGGGGGTGCAAGGATTCACTTCTCTCTTGGGCACTGGCGGGTCTGGACACGTTAATTCTGCTCCTAGCAATTGCGTTGGCCGTCAGTGGAAGAGCTTAGTTTCGCTGGGGTTCTGTCTGCCTCTGATGGGGTGCGGATGTGTGGTTCGTCACTGGTGAATGGTGTTCGACGATGCAGGTGGATTTTGTGATGAGCGGTTTATATTAGTTCAGAAATCAACCGCAAGAGGGATAGATGCATGACTTTATAGAGGAGAAAAAGCATTACGACTCAGTTCCGTGCCTGGCTGTCGGATGGAGTAGACGCATCGTTCTGCGCTCCTTGTTACCCATACTCTGTGTTGATTTGTTGAGTGCCTAGTCCTCTTATTAGCCGTTGATGGAGTTACGTGTTAGGATATTTTGTTCTTTTGCAAGTCACATTTAGTAAGACTTTGGAATTTCTACGATCAGCTTTCATGCATGGTGTTCTTCTGCAATAGTTTCCTATTCAATCGTTATAGAAGAATAAAGGAAATAATCTTGGGATAGTGATTCAATAAATAATAGGTCCCCTGTCTAGAGCGCACGCGTCCTTAAGCCACGCAGGTGCATGATGATGTCATGCCATGGTTTCATTGCAGATTGACCTTGTCCAGTTGTGTCTACTGTGTTAAAAAAAGGCAGGGTAGCCCTGAGACAATGGGATGACGTCACGACCAATGAGTAATGCAAGAAGAGGGCGCAGGAATGCTCTTCTCTCTTAGCCTCTCGCAGGTGGTCGCCGCAGGTGGCAGTAGGTGCGCGCGCGCATGCGCGGTCGGGTGGAGCAGAGGACGCTAGGAGCGCGCGTATGTGTAGCTGCCGCAGCACGTCGCCTCAGTCAGTTGCTCGCTGGCTGTCGCGGAGAGCAGACTTGTGCTCGGTTGATCCGCCGTCCCCGCGCCCGCTCAGTCTCTGCCTGGCTGATGAGCAGTCGCCGCGGGGGAATAGGTGAGTGATTTGCCGCGCTCCTTTTCTCGCATGTTCGCCGTGCCCCCTCGTGTTTAGCGGTGACCAACGAGTGATTTGTCGATGTTTGACCGCGCTCGTGTTAAGCCTTTTCTCACATGTTTAGACTTGTTTAGCGGAGAGCAAGCCTTTTCTCCGTGTTGATGCACGTTTAGCGGTTCCTGCCTTGTGTTAGCTGCATAGTGTTGTGACGCTGTGGTTAGGCCTAGTCGATTGCCTTTTCCCCGATGTGTACTGTTTTCTGTGTGTACTGTGTGTTAAACCTTTTCTCTCACATGTCTAGACTTGTTTAGCAGTGCTGCCATTTTTACCTGCCGCTAGTATCTTGCTGTTCTCTTTCTCGCATAGAGCTATGATGGTGGCGCCATCTGGTGTGATGCCTTGTAACTACTTGGCCACCTGTCGTCGATCTCTGCAACTGTCCGTCGCCAACTACCAACATGGCGGGCGCTGGTCACTCGGGTGTTGCGGAGCGGCTTCTTCGCCGCGGCATCGTTGATTTTCGAATAAATTGTTTCTCTTCACTCTAATTCTATCTTTTTATTCTATATTACTTTCTACCTATTTTTTTATTTTTTATGGACACAGGTTGTCGGTAATGCACAGGGTGGTCTGGACACGAGTTAGGTGCTCCCCAATTAGTGTAATGACTCCCTGGAGGATCCTGATTAATGTGGGGGGTCCCAATTAGCTCTAATTGCTATTTAAACGTGTCCAGAAGCCTTGTAGCATTGCGGACAGTCTGTGTCCAGTAACTGCTACTACCATCATCCCGAATGACAATGTTCTCGCCCTAGATTTGTTGAAAACGGGAGGCGTACGCCTTTCTTGTGACACTTCTGCTGTTCATAATTGTCACAAAAAGGCTTACACCTCCCGTTTTCAACAAATCAGGGCACATAACGAAATCATTTGAGATGATGATTGGTTAGGAGCATGCTATGCGGCGAAGTTCATTTTTAAGAGTGTGTGTTATTCATTTTCTTTTCTCAAACCAGGGAAGCCCATGTGTGTGGCAACTGAAATCTTGCACCAGGGTAACAAAGCCAGAACAACTCCAGCAAGTACTCTGCAGGTCACCTCTAAATTAAAGAAACTACGTTTGATGCACTATGTCCTCATGATTTTGTTCCTGCTACAACTCTGCACTCTGTTTCACGTTACCAAGAAACAACCTTACCAACCATTACCATATCAGTGGTGTGCTGCTGTGTTCAACTAGTTCAACTTATTCTGGGAATCCTGTAAACCTCGTGCAGCTACTTCGGCCCTTATTAGCTGGTAACACTGGTGCCAATACACTTGTTAGTTGAGCTGTGTGACAGTGTATAATAGAATACATCCTGTGTTTGCATATGCATAAAAAGTATGCATGTGTAGCATATAATGTGTATATGTAGATGGTAGGTCTTATATATTTTAGTTATATTGTACTGTTTGAGCGAGCGTTTATATTGTCGACATTCAGCTGTTTGAGCATAGTGTGCACCCATGGTGGAGCCTGCACAGCTGATGACGCTCTGCGCAGGAGGCAAAAGGAATAGTTCTTTCACGAAGATAGCTGATTTCCGCCAGAAGACCAAAAAGCAGTTTATTTGAAATAGTATCAATTACTTGTCGTTTTTGTAATTGCAAAATATAGGACATGCTACGTGGCTACTGGGGTTTCTTGGTTCTTTTCAGTTACCTCAACTCGTGACTTCAGACTTATGTAACAAAATAATATAAGGTGACAATGACGCAGGCCAACTGGTGTCGTTGGATTGTGTCCCTCAGTCTCGAGATTATGGATGTATTGCACAGTATTGGAAACATGGTTGAACAATAAATGTGTTAAACAACAAACAGTTATCAGAAATACATACGATGTGCAGAATACGCTCCAGTTGAGTTTCTGTAGGCATGGTGGGCGTTAATGCTAAATGTTCAGATTTACGACGACCTCGACCTTGAGTATCTCATAAAACAAATTCTTGCGTGAAACATATTCTTAGGCAAACAAGTCCCTGGGATAGGAAGGAAATACAGCCAGCCCGTCCCGTCTGTAGACCAAGCAATGGAGAGTATATCAGAATCGCTTGAAGACGTGAAGCTGCTTTGAATAATAATAGTATAATGGTGACGAAGAACACTGGTTGAAACAAAGTAAAACCAAACATTAGACCACCCAGTCTTCTACGACAATTCGTGCAAACAAATCGAGCAACAAAAGGGGACATGTTCCAAATATCACAGTCTCACTTCACAACGCACTTGTTGTCACATTGGCAACATGTAAATAAAACTGCAACGCCAAGCAACCACCGGACACTTTCCACTGGTCACGGCGATACAACCAATACAAACTTTGCGGTGAATCGCTAGAGGACCACGTAACGCGTCAGCAAAAACCTCATTGCCACGGAGATGGGTGCATGGGTTTCTTGTTGTGAACAGCCGCCGAGCAGAAGACGATTTCATTCATTGAAAAAGCACAGCTCACATGTCATACCTGCCAGCTCAAGTGTAGCAAACGATTCGCACACAAAAAGCTTTTCATTATCGCGTTGTATCCGAACGCCTTCAACGAACGAAGAGAAACTTCAGCGCTCAGACGCGACCAGAGACCTTGTAACCTTGTAGGTATACGACGAGCAGGCGCCAACGCCCAACGTCGCTTACTTGGCATTACGCAATGCCGGTGACGTAACGGAGGCCAAAAAGAGAGCCCGTACAATTACCCGACCTGCAGGAGAATGCGCGCGGGAGAGGAGGAACGCGGAAGGGACACTTCAAGCGCGCACTTCTCACAGAATAGGGCGATTTCGCCCGGAAAAAATTCTGGCATATTAGTTTCTCGGCGGGAAGAATAGTTTCCAGCAAAAAAATATGGGGGTTCGGGAAATTTCATAGTCCCTTTAATGGCTTCGTGTAACTGTTGCACATCTGCGGGGGCGACACACTCGCCCCTCGTTGTTTTGTATGTGTTTGTGTTAAGATAAAGTTGAGCCACAGTGGTACCAGCGCTCGAGTCCATCCCCGTGGTCCACCCGTGCTCCGGCTTGGCATGACATTTGGCTTGGTTTCTTCCTGCAAGCCGGCTGGTTTCTTCTGCCGAGCCGTCTGCTGCGCAAATTGACATAGGGGAAGTGATGAACAGTTCTTTATTAGGGAGTCAGTATATTTCTGGACTTCACTGAACCCACGAGGAACGTGAGTTTTGCTTCCTTCGACTGCAATGCATTTGCTAGGCCAGTACACACTTCTAGGTATGTTTCGTGTTCTGTGCTGCGTGCCGAGAACGCGTGAGCGTTTTGCTTCCGTCTGCAAGAACACTTCAGCATCATGCAGTTCCAATGATTCAAACTACAACTTTCCGAAGGGCGAAAGAAAAAAAGCTATTGACTGCAACAATCGATTACAACTCCGACTGGGTGCCACCTTCGAAAGTAGCGATTTGATCTGTTCATTTCGCTCATACGAAAGTTACGGAAGCAATTCGCAACTTGTTTCACACGAAGCCGAAGATATCTCGTAAGGGATGCTGTGCCAACCTTATCTGCAGCAGGAGATTGCAGAGGCAGGACTAGGCAGCAGATAAAGGTAAGTCGCGTAATGTTAGACAAGTCAGTCATGCGGTGCAAATGCCATCACCAGTGGCGTAGCCAGACCTCCAAGGTAAGGGGGGCTCGATACGAAAACTTGCCCCCCCCCCCTCCACTGATCCTGGGTGCGACAACACACATATACTTGTCCACACCGCAAAATGCGGTTGAAAAAAAAGAAAACAAAAGAACGAAAATAATTTATTTGGACGTTCACAATACGATTACATATACATGTCCAGTGAGGTGGTGTCACGTGATTGTAAGCACTTTGAAAAGCTCATACTTTGAAAACCATTCACGAGCGCTGCTTAGATAGCCGCCCTGAACAGCAAGAACTTTCGCGATCGTCACACTGGTCCCCCCCCCCCCGCCCCCCCCCCCCATATTATTTTCTCCTCGGATTTGCACGATTTGCCTGGGCCGGTTCGTGGCAGGTTGGGGGGGCTCAAGCCCCCCCTAGCCCCCCCGTGGCTACGCCACTGGCCATCACATAGAAAAGAAAAATACGCTATGTTTTAGTTACTCCTTCATTTTTTAGAGATTAGGCTCCAGCAGGTGTATTATCAGAACAGATTTGGAATCGCCTTATTTGTTAAATTATTTCGCCGGCATTCTGGCACCACCGAAAAGCTTGCACTCCACGTCCCAACTATCACCTTCTGGATTTCAAGCTGAAGGCTGTCACCAGTGCCCAACCAGACGCCCCTTCAAAGTTCATCTGTTTTTGTTGACGGAACACCTGGTGGAGTGACACCTGGTACTGAGACATTTCATTTTCTGATTAATCTAGTGCATTGCGTCACTTGTAATCGACTTCGTTGATTCGTATACCCTTGCTGTTGCTCGCTAGCTTAGAGCAACCATGCCTGAGGTGTTTGTGTTCTTACTCCAGTGCTTTCAGCGTACAGGTAAGAAGTATAATCGTATCATATGCACGGCAGCACATCTTGTGTATTTTGAGTAAGGTATAATTTTAAATGTTGGCTCACCTGTTGTATTTTGGACACAAATACGGTGTTCCTCCAGAGCCCTCAAGGGTTACATTCATGCAGTTCATGTGTCAACAGCACATACAAAAGCACATCCTTTTCAACAGCACATACCTTTTCTCCGTTTTGAGTAAGGTAAATCGAAATCTTCCTTTTGATGTGTCTCGGTCATAAATTATGTTTTTCGAGACGTTTCAGGATTACGTTGAAACAGCATCATGTGTGCAACAGTACATACTTTTTCTCGGGTTTAAGTAATGTAAACCTGTCCACTGTTGTGTTCTGGCAATGCAACAGAAGCTTGTATTGCATTCAAGTGGCATCATGTATACACAAACTTGTTTTAGGCCTTTCTGTAGCTGCTGTACTAATATTGTGAGTATAGAGACATTCTTGCAGAACATATCGTAGCATCTTGTGTGCTACTGTTGGTATGATCTCTAGCAGTAGTATATTGATTATTCAGTGACTTCACCTAACATTTACATTCTTACTTCCAGGTAAACCTGTCACGCAGATGCCCTGCCCCTTGGTACGCTTAGTTCAAGATTGTACCGAAACTATCCACCTGGAGCATTATTTTTCATTTGGCAGTGCATTACTATCACAACACACCACACACCGCATGTCTAAGGTGTATGTACAATGCATCAAACTTATTCTCAGGTACAGGCGAGCTGGTACGCAATTACAACTTGAAACAATTGACACAGAGATCATAAAGTCATGGCTTTTCCTCCGTGCCTCAGGTTTCATGTTGTTATCCTCACATGCAGCTCATTTCACCTGTGCTGTGCATCATGAGCAACGGAACATGTTGTTTTTGGTCACATGACACGGGACATAAATACTGTACTGCATTCTACATCATATAATCTAGCAGTTGTGCTCACCTGTTTGTAAGCATGAGGCTCACCTGCTGATTGTGTCATCGGTCACCTGTAATCTGCTAACATGCACATAGCTAAAACAATGTATATTTGTATTTGTTTGAATACAGTTGGTACAACACATTGTTTTTTACATGTTCTTTGTAAAATATAAATAAACAAATTCTCTACTCTGCAAGTCTCCTGTCAGCTCTGGAGAGCAGCTTCGAATTTCACTAAAAGCCACGTGTGAAACCTAGACCAAACTAGTGTTGAAGGTACATATAGGTGATAGATAGACACTATTATTATTTTGAGATCATTGGTCAGGCTTAAGTCCTGGAGTTGGAGTTGGACGGACTAAAAATAATACAGAGAGGTTGAACTTGTCACCTGACAAGTTCTGCTACTCCGAGAAACAAAACAAAAAGCAAAAGAAAAAAAAGAGAGATGACTAGGCTAGGATGTACGGCGCAGTGTTCACGGGCACATGACCGTCAGAGGATCGCGCCACGAACGAGGGCGTCACGTACCGATGAACTAGTACTGAACATCAAGAGAACAACTTGAGATGAAGCCTTCGAGAGCCTTGAATGCGGCGTCTCTCTGGTTGGCGTCCCACGTCCCCAAGACCTGCTGGCTTAGGTCCTGGTTGGTAGCAATGCAATTGATCCTTATTAAAAATTGGTGCAGGAGGTGACCAACATAAATAAATACACCAACTGACTCTCACAAATTTTGTGTGTGTTATACTTTTGAAGCAACATTAATATGCCGCAGTCCTCTTTTTTTTTTTCCTTTTCCTAGAAATATTAGGTCTTCGGCACCACCAGCCTTAGGTGCTGAGCGTGCAGTTATTTACGCTGAGCGATGCAGTTTCATATTTCTTTCTCTGGACAAGCAAGCACGGGCTTCCCCATTTTGATAAGAGTCTTTCAGCTTTGACGGCATTTGTGGACAAGGAAAACATTTGGACTCTGTGTATTTTGCTACGAAGTGCACCGTACAAGGCAGAGGACAGCATCAACCATTTCCACCAAGGTTATTAAATTTGTGATAAAGTACATATACCTTTTGTCACTGACTAATTTGGTGGCAAAGTTACGTGAGTGGCAGTTGTGCAATTTTAAGCACATGTTAAAAAAAAAATAAGGGTATGGGACGTGCTGCCTGGTTGAACACGTGGAGTACACAATATAATAATTGGGGGTTATGAGATCGACCGGCACGTGTTTATTTGTGAAACGATTACGAATGAAATGGCCAGTAGCAAAGAATGAACGCATAGAGCAATGCGCACACTCAAGTAAACATGCAAAAATACGTATAAGGGCTCTCGATCTATACATGCCACGATGCGCTCTACGAGATAAACAACACACTAGAAAACTACACCCAACACTTTTTGTGCCGGGCAACTCTAATGACCACATTCATACAACCGACGAATGGTTGAACGAATGCCGTTCGAATGATCCACGATACATTCCTACGTCGTTCATTGCGATCACGCTATGATGCTGCACAATATTTACGTGGGTGGTTCCATAAGTTTCCGGCCCGACCAACTTTTAATAGTCATAGAGACGAAACAAGTGTATCACTTTTCGACATAGTCACCCGTAACTTCGATGCACTTTTGACACCTTTCAACCAGCATTCGTATACCCTTGTAAAAATAGTCCGAAGTTTTGTCCGCAAAATGCTGGAAAACCGCCTCATACACCTCACTATCGTTTTGAAACCTCCGTCCTCTGAGATCTCTCTTCGAGTTTGAGAACAGGAAGTAGTCACTCGGTGCCAAGTCTGGACTGTAGGGTGGGCGGTGGATTTCTTCGAAGCCGCACTCCTTCAGTGCAGCCTTGGCAACAGAAGCCGTGTGAACAGGGGCATTGTCCTGGAGCAACCGGACACCTCGACTCAACCTGCCGCGCCTCTTTTCCTTGATGGCGTCTCTTAGTCGGTGCAGGAGTGAAGCAAAATAAGTCGCATTCACTGTGGTGTTCCTCTCTTTGAAGTCGATGAGGAGGATCCCGTGACAATCCCAAAATATTGTTGCCAGGATCTTCTTTGTGGATTGTGTGACCTTGGCTTTTCTTGGGGGTGCTTCTCCTAGTTTGCGCCATTCCATCGACTCCTTTTTCGAAAGGGGATCATAGTAGAGCACCATAGTCTCATCCCCTGTGACAATTGACTTCAATATTTCTTCTTTGTTCTCTTGACAGAGCTCCAATAACTCTTTGGCACAGACGACGCGCTGTTGCTTTTGAACTGACGAGAGAAGCCGTGGCACCCATCTCGCACTGACCTTTTTCATGTGAAGGCCCTCGCCGATGATGCGAAAAACGGTTGTTTTGGAAAGCCCAAGCCTTTCTGAGATTTCCTTCACCTTCAGACGCCTGTCGCTCAGCACTTCCTCCTCTACAAGAGACGAATTTTCTTGTGTCACCACTTCCACTGGACGACCATCGTGTGGATCATCTTCAATGGACTCTCGCCCCAGTCGAAACTGCTTAGCCCAGTCTTTTAGCGTTGTGTACGACGGAGAGGCTCCCCTGTACACGTTGTCCAGTCGCGCTTTAATTTCGTTAGGCGAAAGTCCCTCTTTTGTCAAGAATTTTATCACAGCGCAGTACTCGATTTTTTCCATTTTGACTGAAGAGTGCACCCTGGCTGTTTGAAATGCCGCTCTCCAACCGACAAAAGCACGGAGAGGGTTGAGGGTGGTGCTCCGGCCCTCTAACAGATGGCGCCACGCGTCCTTAATCGCATTCTCAAATTCGCGCGCATTTTCTACCTCGGGCCGGAAACTTATGGAACCACCCTCGTATGTATCTTGTGTAACAAGCTTGGCAATCGCACGATGTGCACACGGGCAGAAATACGGTCTTCTTTCTTTGAAGACCAGTCCTCTGCAGGTATATGCTCAAACAACCACCAAGTCTCACGTTGTTGCTCAATCGCTCCCATTCCTGCACTTGCAGTAAAAGCAGCAAACGGGCCGACGTGAATGGCAGCTGAACGGTTGAACTGCGAAGTTCTCGAGCACATAATCACAATCTCACGTCGAAAATGTTGTTTAGGTGAGTTCGCAGTTGTTGTTTCCATCGTTCAATAGTTCTCGGTATTACCTCGGACGAAACGCTCATGGTAGCCGGCCGCCATCCCGTTTCCTAGACAAAACCACGGTTTCGTTGAAAATGGGCTCACAGTTGCTGCATTGGCGAATAAGCTCGCTAGAGATATGGCTCTTTTTTAAGTTCAGCTGGAAGGCGGTCATTTAAGCAACGTCCAGTCTGCCCAACATAACAAAAACCACAACATAAAGAAATAGAATAAACAACAGCACATGTGCATGATACAATCGCAGACTTATGCTTTACAGTGCAACCTTTTGGCACGACATTGAATGGAGTCAATCTACACAACCTGAAGGCATTAGAAAAAAACACTTTCAACCAAAAATCCCTCGCAACAGATAAAATGTTATGGGAGACAGAATGATAATACGGTATGACAACTAATTTGTCGGAAGATGAATTGGCATTCTCGTGGTCGGTGTCTAGCCGAACATCAAGCTTGCGTAGGAGAATAAGAGCCCTGGAGGCAATCAACTGCATGTCATTGCCTGCTTGAACAAGTCTGTTGACCTGCCGTGAGATACTTGACGGCACACAATGAAGAGAACTTTTTGAAGAAGCAGCATTCAGAAGACTTGAAATGATCCCAAACTTATCCAACTTGGAATGCGAACTAGAACATGGGAGAATGGGTTTGTTAGCATCGTTACCATACTGCCAGCATAGACCAGAATGAGAGACAAAGTTAAGGTCAAGGTATTTCAATTTATTGCAAGAAGGGTACTCAACAGAAAATTTTTAACTCCGGCGCGAGAGACATAATAGCATCGGCAACCGTGACAGGTGACAAGGACGGACGATTATACAAAACAATAATGTCGTCAACATGAAGGCGAACGTATCTGATGTTATCTACCCACTGAGAGTTACAGAAAGATCGAATATCATTGTCAAGAGCATTAAGGTAAATCTCAGCCAAGATCGGCGCAACAGGTGATCCAATGCATACACCATTAGATTGCATAAATGCCATGTTGTCCCAGGTTACAACCGACTCCAGGTAAGTTTGCAAAACAGTCAGAGAACTCCCAGAAGGGATACCAACAGAGTTCTGAAAGGCCGTTAAATTGTCATCAATGAAACTTGAAACACGCTGAAGCAACAGCTGAATGTTCATGGAGTAGTATAAGTCCTTAATATCAAGCGAAACTAGTTGAAACTGTTAAGCAGCAAGGGTTTGATGTACTCAATGAGCTCACCGGCGTTTTTTAACGAGATAGACCCTGAAAGGGCGATGGACTTTAGAGCTCGCTGAAGAAAATCTGATACAGATCGCTGCCACGAACCACGTTCAGATACCAAAACACGTAAGGGCATTTCCGGCTTATGATCTTTGATGAGGAATTTCACATCAAGGGTGGAATGATTACATTTCTGGATAGCTGCCGCAAGGGGGTGTTCACATCTTGAAAGTAGAGTGACGATAATTGACTTCAATTGATGATTGATTGATTGATTGATTATTTAAAAGAAAACCAGAAAGAGATTGAACTTGTCTCCTGACTAGTTCTGCTACTCCCAAAACAAAACAACAAACAAACAAACAACCCAAAACAAACAAAAGTACATTCCCCATCCCCAACAATTAGTGTGTTAGTACACTAGGTGCAAGTGAATAAATATCGCTAGAACATGCAGAGAAACAGATACACACTAATGCAAAGATATACACTACAAATACACACTAATACACACTACAAAGATACACCCTGATACGAGGCACTCACACAAAATCCTAAAATATGAGTTCCATGCCGCAGCTCACAAGGAAGTTCTCAAGTGCCGCAAAGGCAGTGTCTCGCTTTCTTGGGTCCCACAGTCCGAGCACTTTCACCACGTCGAAACGCCTGTTGTCCAGGCGGTCGAGGGTATACCTCAACCCAGCCCTTTGTGAAGCATACTTGGTACAATGCAGGAGAATGTGCTCAGTGTCCTCCACTGTCGCACACACTGAACAGTCTGCAGAGACAGCCCGCCCAACCTTGTGGAGGAACTGTTGACCGTATGGGACGTTCAACCGAAAACGATGCAGCAGCGTCTCAATGGGCCTCCGTGTACCGGATGGGAACCGGTATTTCCCTTCCGGGTCGATCTTGAAGAGGAGAGATCATCGGCGATCAGCTTCCTGCCACTGTTCCTCCATACCTGCTCTTGAAATGGACTGAGGTAGCGATTTCACGTCTGCCTTGGAAAATGGCACCACATAGTTTGTTGACGAAAGATGTGCTACGTCCGCTAGTTGGTCTGCGGCCTCATTACCCGGTATGCCAATGTGGCCAGGAATCCACTGGATGAGGACGTCATTACCGGTGACGTACGATCTTGCATATTCTTTCAGTATGTCGTGAACAACTGGAATAATACGTCCGCCAGTCAAGAGCGATTGTATAGCTTCAAGTCCAGCCTTGGAGTCACAGTAGATAACCCACTGAGCCGGTATCTCCCTTGTGCCTATATAATCTATTGTCATTTTAATCGCAACTAACTCAGCCATGGACTTGGACTCACTTGGACTTGTTCAGGGTACCATTAAACGGCTTAAATAATGAGGAAAGAGCAGTATCCACTTTAGACCTGAAAAGCTGGTTCGGGAGGACCGCGAATTTTCCAGATTTGTCACTTTGAAGGAGCTTCAAATCCAAGGTTTCAAGGTTCTTGATCACGGGAGCAAGTTGAGATGACAGCTGTTTGGTCTTTTTTGATATGGCGCTTGCACGAATTTGGGAAACACATCTAGCAGCGAAGAGGTTCTTAGCGGACGGGTCAGCAATCTTGTAGGCAACAGAATCTATCATAGAAGCCACATCAAGGTTAGCCGGCTTGACAGGAAGGCAAAACTTCGGTGTTGATGATAGCAGCTCAACCACGGGTTTCGGTAGCGGAATATTTCAGGGATTAATCACAGAGCCACTGAAATGTTGGCCAGGGTTACGTCGAGAAGGTGGCGCAGCGTGAAGATGAAGCAGAACTTTCCTTGAAAACCACACCTTCGCAAAGTTCCGATTGTTTAAGAAGACCCACTGTCGGAAGAAGATATTGGAGAATGGTACGGAAGAACGATACCGGTTACCAAGAAGCTCAGTCCATATGATGGATGAAATGCAGTATAAATCTTTTATGGGAAGAAACAACAGATTACTTATGAGCACGAAGAATTCGCTGAGACAGACGCCACGGCAACATACTTAAGAAGACCCCACTAGAGGCACGGGCGGTACAATCCTGTGACTAAGTGCGTACTTTAGGATACAGACATCCGCTTCCAAGGAAGCAGTGGACGAGCAGAGGCTGATGAGAGCAATATGACGCAGAAACAGTTCATGATCAGGAGAGATATCACACACGGGAACAGACTTGAATCCTGCATTTGGTAATATGATCTATAAAAGGGACAGGGCGCAGACTAACTGGTGCATGATGATGAAGGAACGAATAATCGAGAGACACGGGACACGAAGGCAAGCACAAGAGTTTTCAGACACAGTACTGATTTAATAAACCAAGCCTCCAAAATACCTAGCAACTCCCGGAGCGGAGGGAGAGGGATAAAGGATGGCCTATTTACTATCTACTGGCCTATTTATTTGTTCCAGCGTTGCGTTATCTCCACCGTCTCTAGCACTTATCCCTTTCCCTAGACAAGCGCCATAAAAGAGCCATATCTCTAGCGAGCTACACTCTTAAAAATGAAATGCACCCCTCTGGAGCACAAACAAATGCAAGCGCAGGATGTATTCTATTTTACACCGCCTCACAGCTCATATAACAACTGTATTGGTACCAATGTTATCAGCAAATAAGGGCTGAAGTAAACCAGCTATATGCAATATGAAATCGCTGCACAGGTTTTACAGGATGCCCAGAGCAAGTTGAACTGGTTGAACGCAGCAGTACATCACTGATATATTAATGGTTGGTAGTTTATTTTTATTTTTTGGTAATGCAAAACAAAGCACAAAGAGTTGTAGTAGAAACAAAATCTCCTGACGACATGGTGCATCAGGCTCCTTTGCTTTAGGGGTGAGCTTGCAGAGTATTTCCTGGTGTTGTTCTGGCATGTTACCCTGGTGAAAGACTTCAGCCGCTATACACATGTGCCGCCCTGGTTTGAGAGAAGAAAATAAATAACCCAGTATACAACTCCAGTTCCGGTTAATGCAAATGTATGTAGTCCACCTGAGATAAGGATACAAGATAAGGAACAAAAGTCTGCGCCTCTTAAAGGTACTGTAAAGCAGTAGACAAGCATGATATGCCGGTGATGTGACTAGAGACTTTATTGCTTCTAAATACCATATGCAGAACCATACGACCTACAACGCGCTATAAATATTTTTAATTTGCCATGAAAGGTGCGGCGTAGTGGAGCGGTGCGACGCCTGGTGTCAAACAACCCCCTGTACAGCGGGCAACACTGAAAATTGGTATTACACACCATGACATCGGAACTTCGTTATTTTAGTAACCATATTATTAGTTTTCCTGTTTATCTATGCATTCTGAAACCCCTGTTAACAGTTTAACCTGTTAACCCCTGTTTTTGCGAAGTAACCCAGTGCTGGCCGCTGTTCGATGGGGGCTCTCTCTACTTCTGTGCTGCGCCTGCGCGCTCCTTTTGTTCGCGGCCTCTTTCGAACGAACAATCTCTCTCTGTGAACCTCTGTGAACAAACAAGTCTGGACGCTGTCTGGCTTCTTGAACGTCTGACACATTTTTTTCAAAAGCTCAGCATTTCATTTCAGTTCGCTTATCCATTTATCCTCAGATGTGGATCGTTGTGTGGATTGCAGGGGCGGATTTTATGGTGAATTGTGGTGGATTGTTACGTCGGGCCCAGTGTTATACGCATGCAATGTGGTTGCCGCCGTATGTATCAGAAGTACGGGTTCATTTCGAATACCTAGTACAGTGTTGCCCGTAATCTTTAATTGTAATTTTCTAATTAACTGCACCGTCTATTGGAATGAAACTTGCACAGTTTTTGTCCTGGTGGCTTGGACTATCTAATAGCCACACTAAATGACATTTGATCGGTGCTGCTTTACAGTACCTTTAAAAGCAACCTAGCCTATTCAGGTGTCATGAAAATGTCCTCCTCAATATCATATTTGTGATAAAGTAAACTGAAAACCAACAAACAGACAAAAAGAACTTATGAACAATACACAGAGCCTGAATGGTAAGTAAAAGAATACTGCAAAGAGGAATCTGGAAGGAGGCTGCACACCATTCGTCTTCGCTGAATAGTGGGTTGCAGTGATGATGCTGTCTCACCTCAGGGGGTTTCAGGCTCCGTTGAGGAAGTTACCTGTAAACATGAAAGCAGATACATATGTTCAACATATTACGTAACTATTCTGTATAAAGTACAGTTTCTAAGACACTGCTAAGCAAACTGTATTTTTATCAACAGTGCACAGCCTAGGTTTAGTGATTCGGTAACTTCCATTTTGTCCTTTTTTTTTCTCTCTCTCCCTTTCTCTCTCTCTCTCTCTCTCTCTCCCCCCTGCGTGCCGTAAGGTTCCAAGTCGCGCAGATGAGAATTAACCCGCTTACAGAATCGTGAACTATGTGATAAGCATTTGGGCCACACGGACTCACACCAAAGTACTCACACTTCTGCGCCGTTTAGGTGGATGTTCTTCCCCCGGTGTAGACAGGTATTGTGATGGCGTTACGCCTTGTTTCAAACGACACTGAGCTCGGTATCCAGTATACGTTGAAGAGCATCCAACACGTCCTCATCGACTGCCCCCTATACAGTTCTGAGAGAGCAATACTGCAGTTCCAACTGATCCGTCTCAACAACAAACCGCTCAGCCTTGCAGCAATTTGGGTCCTTGTTCTAACGCTGTGCAGTACCGTCAATGCCTGCGTTCATTCTATCTGTTCCTGACGTCTACCAGCATGCTTGAACTCCTCTCACATCAGAGGTTTTGCCACGAATGGAAAGATGTGATCTTCAAGGCACTACATCTCCGGTGGTCGGCAGGATGAACTCCTATCCCTATCAGTTACGATGCACCCGCGTGTGTGATATCTTATTTGCGTTTGTGCCATGTGTGTGCGCGACTGTGTTTGCCTCATCTTTTCCATCGTCATCCCGCTCATATGTTAACCCACATGCACTGAGGTAGTGTAGCGCGATTGTTGCGGTGAAACAGCTCATCTCATTGCCATTCATGTAGTTGGAAAGCACAGGAAAAACCTCAGACAGCACAACCGGGGCATGTAAGAACGCCGTTGGACGTAGTAGCCTGTGGACGTATCAGCCAAAAATGGATGAAAGCACACGTTGGATGTAACTGCTCGTTGGATGTAAAGGCATGCTGGATGTAATATCTAGCGTTTGGATGTACCAGCACAATGAATGTAACGGCACGTTGGATGTAATGGCATGGAAACTCTGCCTCTGGCGACGGAAACTCTACCTTACCGCTGCCATTCTAGATTAGCGTCAGTAGCCAACACTGATGCGCTGGAAACTTTGTGCCACACCATCATCATGGCAACCACAATGAACGGTCACAGGCATACCTGGGTAGTAATGTCATTACTGTAATGAAATTACGTAATGAATTACCTTTTCTGGTAATTTGTAACGTAATGCATTACTTTTGACATTATGTAATTTGTAATATGATTTAATTACATTTGGGCAGTAATTTTATGACAATACTCATTACTTTTTAAAAAAGAATCGAGTGTGTGTTCTGTGTTGGCACTTGGCAGAAAGAGAGTTTCCGACTGACCAGTGAAAACGTCATATGAACGGTGACGCATTCAATCGGCACAGAGTAAAATATGTCTTGCTTTTGCAACGTAGTGTTGTCTGTCAGTGAATTTCCACATCCTCAATATCGTTACGATTAGACCCGCAGTAATGACTTTGTAATGCCATTACTTTTTCGTAGTAACTGTAATGTAATTTCATTACATTTCAATTGCAGTAATGGGTAATGTAATTTAATTAAATTCTAACTAGAGTAATGATTAATGTAATTTAATTAATTTTTGAAGTAATTTACCCAGGTATGGTCACAGGGCACGTGGAGATCCCGGTTGGATCAAAGGAACAAAACACAAATATCACTGCGTGTGTGTGTTTTGCAGCCTCGTTTCCAGGTGGTGGAGCCCCGTGGTGCTACGTACCAGGAAGCGCGATACACGCGCGAGCCCAGCTGCCAGTCCTCCCCCGCCCCCGTTTTTTTTTTTTCTGACTGTTTTTTTGAACTGCTACCGCATGCTCCACTTGTTGTACTCGGTATTTTCCTACATCTGCATCCACATGCGCAAGTGGCGTATGTACGTTTTGCGTTGTGCGTTTTGTAACTCGAATGTCCCAGTTTCTGTTCGTCATTCCGCAGGGTCCGTGTGAGAGATCATCCTGCACATATTCTTCACTCTATTCTTCAAGGTTGACTCTGCAACATGTATGTGTTTTCATATAATATTTGTACATTCTGAATTCTGTTGTTGGCTCTACTTCTTTATTAAGGAGCGTAAACGGTGTTTCCTTTTTTGCTCACTGTTCTTTGCCCGTGTGTGAACTATTTTACGGATTTTTACGCGATTGTTGCAGATATTGGACGCTTATTCGTGATATTCTTCCATGTGGCTTCTGTAGCGTGCATATGTTGTCATGGGCACGTACATTTTTTTTAAAGTCAGAAAAGGAAGCCCAGAACTCTCCAGCATGACGTTTGCCTTCTAAAAGAAACAAAAGCCAATTAGAGCATCGCTGCAGGCAAATAGCCTTTTGGGAGCTGAGGAAAGGTGCAATTGGAGGATGGCACCGTACACTCCATAGCTGTCCCATACAACTAACCATACATGTCTTAGAGCACTGCACGGGTCCGTGGGCCGAGCCGGGTAAAGCCACTTTTTTGCTGGCCTCGGCCGGGCACGGGTTTGACCATTATGGGCCCTTGCAGGTACATTGCCTGTGCTATAGGTCGGGATCGAGCCTCTGTTACACCACCGTTCAGCCAGTATAAATTTAAGAGTCCGCAATTCTTGGCCGGGCCGGGTAGCCTATAACTTTCTCGAGCTCGTGCCGGGCCTCGGCCAGAAACCTAGAAATTCTTCGGGCTTGGGCCGGACCCGGGACAGGTATGGAGCAGACGGGCGAGGACCGGGCGGGTAAATCAAAGGAAGGCGGGGCTCGCGCCGGGAATGGCCCTAGGAACGCGGCTCGTGCAGTGCTCTAATCTGTCTACGCATAGCAGCAACAAACAAGGAACATGCATTATCACCCGGGCATCACCAAGTCGGCTTCTGGAGTCAGGATATCCTTTCGCCTCTTTCTTTGTTTTTCTTTGCAATAAACCTATATCCCCCCAGGCATCACCCATCATTTAATAAACTTTCACATCCTCCCCAGGCAACCCGCAAGGAGGCCAGCAGGAGCATGGAGCTTTTCGCTCGCATGTTCGTCTTAATACACTTCTGGTTATACGATACGGCTGCGCCTTCGAGACAATCGAGAATACATGACTGCGCAAGCCATGTTGTCGACGAGGGTCGATTACCTCTGAATGCAAGGTTAGGCGATGTAGGGGAAGCTTCTATAATCTGGATCACCGCATAAAATGGACCGATGACATTTTCGCCGAACTGTGCGACTGTAAGCGCTACTGAGCAGTGACGGTCACCATGTAGACGAATGCAATAATAAAGGTACTATCGGTTGCCGTCGCGTTGAAATGCCAGTAATACAATGTAGTATGCATCCATGGCTTGCTTGGACGGATCTCAACCTGTCCATTGTGCCTTGGGGTAGTGGGCCGCACCTCATGTGGTGAATCTAACCATTCATCATCATTAATTTATCTGTTGTTGTTGTTGTTGGATTGCTTGTACGCTGTGAGAACGTCGTAGGAATGATATTATGACTTGTGTAGTCCGGCTTTTGAATCACTCCATGTAATTTGTGTGTGTTTGTATCCTCTGAGACATTCTGCGTTCTGTGATGCTGCTGTTTACACTCTTGTGTACTGCTGGGAAGTACATGCACTAAGAGTTTTCTGAGGAGCAGTTTTTCAGGTACTCAAGCACAGTTTTCGTTGGATGGTAAGACATGAAGCTAGTTCACACATACCGCAACGTCGGACGTGGACGGCAAATTGCGCCGCATTCTTACCCCTATTGGTTCACTACGCGTGTCTTTCATTGGACAATGGCACTTTTGCTCTATTTTGCATTGGGACTAGAGTGTGGATTTACTGTCATTATTGCCTTCCAGATGCCATGTAGACATATTGTGCGGGACGTCAGCTGTGCTAAAGTTAGTGGAGCTCAGAGAAAGTGGCCTAATTTGGACCACGACATCTGCAGTGACTGTAGTTGGGCTATGACACGACTAGCTTTGCGTACTGTACACGTGACCTCGCCTCGTATGATTTTTTTTATCTGTGTATATTTGGTGTACGCTGTACGACAGGAGTTTCAATGAGTGGCTTCATGCGTGATTGTCGGCGGGCCTTTGAGTTGTAATGCTTAAAGAAAAAGAAAAGGAAACAAAGCCTTCCCGTGGAAGGTCCAGGAACGTCAATGTTGAATTCCGGGAGCAGCTTCCTTTATAAGACCACTAGCGGAAATTTCTAGAAAGAAAAAGATACCTTTTATCGAGAACACAATGCCGCTACCGAGATATCCGTGGCGGATTTTGTTCTGGTTCGGGCTTAATAGTTTAGGCGTAAATCCCGTTTTCCATTAGGGGTTCCAGTTTAGGCAAATTTACCGGCGGTATTAGTATTAATTTGTTACCACAGGAAAACTTGCCTACATTCGTATTGATGTTCTGGTAGCTATAACGCCTCTGGCCAACCGTTCAGTGTCTGACGAGTACATGTATATACTCTAAGAAGAAAGGAGTAAAATGTGGAGTAATTGCAACCAGTGGCGTTTGAACAATACTTGTGCACACCGCATCATGCGGTTGAAAAAAAACACGAAAATAATTGATTTCGACATTCACAATATGATTATACTGTGATGTCCAATGAGGTGGTGCCACGAGATTGGAAGGATTTTGAAAAGCTCATACTTTGGAAACCATTCAAGTGTGCCGCTTAGATAGACGCCATGAACTGTAAGAACTTTCGCGATCGTCACACTGGTCCCCCCCCCCCCCACAGTATATATTATTTTCCCCTCGGGTTTACACGATTTGCGTGGGTCGGTCAGTGGCAGGTAGGGGGGGTTCCGGCCCCCCCTAGCCCGCCCGTGGCTACGCCACTGATTGCAACTTCTCGTCCCCTAGATTGCATTTACTCCCCATTTTAGTCCCCCGATACTGACATTTACACTGCAAATTGTCACTGAACGTCGCAAATGGCCTTCTGAATACAATAGTCTCCGTAAATATGTGCTCTTGGTCGATCTGATGGCCTACGGCTGTATAACTTAGCCAACTTTGCAATTTTGCACCCACACAGAGTAAGAAACAGTTGGCGCTCCTTTCTTAGCAAATTGTGTTCGATGTATGTATGTCGCAAGATTTTATACCACTCGATATATCACGGTTGACGGTTTGATTCAAACTATTTTCATGCATGCACACGAATTACTTACCTGGGACTCTTGGAACAGAGCGTGAAATATTCAGTGACATTCATTTACTCCCGAAAGGGACTGCTTTTTGTGGCAATGCGTTTAGTGTCCACAAGGAGTATTTTTTCCCTTAGAGTGTAGTTTAGCATGCGAGAGAAAGAGGAGTGGTGTGACAAAAAAATAACTGAGGTGTTGGCCTTCCTTTGCAGTGAAGCCTTCTACGATGTTCAAGTACACCTTCTTCTGTCTGTTCGTCTGCCTAATTGGTAAGCGTTGGTTACACGCCCTTATTCTGGCAAGTTGTCTCGCGACGTAAACCCACGAATGATCACTGCCATTTTATTCTTACAGAAGTAAGGTACATATACAACGAGTTTTCGATACATCACTCCACTTCATTGTCAATATATCATATTTGACTTTTTCTCTTTTTTTCTAGAAGATAGCTTCATTTTGCAATATTTCTAAATTCGAAACGTACGTGCAGCGACAGTTCCTTTTGCGTCGAAATCTTGGCACATTTTTGTACCTCGAGAACCAAAGTTACCCCCCCCCCCCAGGTAAATGTGATCTGATGGGATTTGAAGTTTTTTTTTCTTGTGTGTGTGTGTGTCGGCCACGTTAGTTGCGTGTTGCAATACCGGTACGGGTTTGTTTTAAAGAGGCCTGGACTCGCAACCGTTAACGAAAAGAGAGAGAAAAAAAAAGGAACAAAATACGTTACTCAACAGCTAAAACAAACGAGTTCTCGTTCCTCGTTAAAGTTGGCGTCCGTGAGGAATCCGGAATTCTAAAGTTAACGTTATATACACTTGAAGATAACTTCCAAGAAGAAAACACAAAAAAAGTTTCCCGAAGTCAGTTCGTGTTTTTCATCTGTTTCTTTTTTTTTCCTTCATAAAACAGCAAAAACATGGAATTCGAAACCAACTGTCAGCTTCCGATTGAAACAGCCTTTCCCTGCTTCGCCAATTCCGATGACGTAATTGACATTGCAAAACAGAGCCGCGAGCTGTCCCTTGCCTACCAGGTCGTTTCGGCATTCTGCCGCGCGGTGCGCAGCGGTCTTGCGCATGCGCTCTACACATGTTTTGAAAAGGCGGATTGACATTGCCGGCGAGATTCCCAATCACTCAGCTGACGGCGTCGCCTGCTGGTTGCAATCGGATACCACCGAAATCGTGAACGGAGATGTTTCTATAGCGACAGTGAGGCATTAGATTGCTGTCGGAAGCCAGACCGTATTTTGTGACGGACAGCCTGCCTTCGTAACCGACTCCAGTGACGTCGGTACGCGCACTGTTGCCTGAATTCTGCTGGGAGCGCGAAGCCGGGGATGCAATATCAAATTAAAGTCAATTTCTAATATTTCCGACTGGTTCAAAACGAAATATCCCGGCTACATGTATATCAGGCATCCACTATTATGATCGCACCTACAGTTCAACAACGTTTATTTGTCCGGACAACACCTTTGACGGATTACTTTTCCGTTACTAAGGGTGTTTGCGCAACCGTTCCGACAGGGAGGTGATAGCAGGAGTCACTAAATAGGCTACGCTTCAGAGTATCGACACTGAGTTCCAAGAGCAAGCATGCGCCATCTTGTTTCCGCGCCACGCTGCGCACGCGCACAGCTCACGTTAACGCACGAACCACCTATCGTGCGCGGGTGAAATGTTCCTTTCCTGTACGAGCATCAGTTGACGGCCTTGAGCTCACCTTGGCACCTTCTGGACGCTCTGGTTGACAATACATGGATTACCGCGCAACAATCATACACGCTTCTTAATCCCACAGTGCGCATTATGTTATCCTCTTTGATCCTCAAATGGGGATGATACCGGTGTGGTGCGGAAACAAGATGGCGCTCCTGCTTTCCCTTGGACCTCAGTGTCGATACTCTGAAGCGAAGCTTATTTAGTGACTCTAGTCTAGTGAGAGGGACAGCGCCTTCGCTAAGGGGAGGGGGGAGGGCTGGGTTCCGAACTGCAGGTCCCGGGAGCTAAGCTAAATAATGGAGCGAGGACCAAGAGAATTTTTGAGCTCACAAGTGCGCATGAAATTTTTTTTCTCCACCCCCTTTTTCTTTCCAGAGCTCCCGGTGGCGGGGGGAGCACTTCTTTACGTTTATCCTTCCTAGAGTCACTAAATAAGCTTCGCTTCAGAGTAGCGACACTGAGGTCCAAGGGAGAGCAGGAGCGCCATCCTGTTTCCGCACCACACCGGCACCATCCCCAGTTGAGGATCAAAGAGGATAACATAATGCTCGCTGTGGCATAGAGAAGCGTGTACAATTGTTGTGCGATAATCCATGTGTTATCCACCAGAGCGTCCCGAAGATGTCAATGTGAGCTCAAGGCCGTCAACTGCTGCTTGTAAACGAAAGGTACATTTCACCAGCGCACGATAGATAGCATCGTGCGCTAAAGTGCGCTTGCGCGTGGGAAGCGCGGCGCAGAAACAAGATGGCGCATGCTCCCTCTTGGAACTCAGTGTCGATACTCTGAAGCGTAGCTTTTTAGTGACTCTAATCCTTTCCTGGGCGGGAGCTCGCCTCGAGAAGGCTTTGTATGTTTCAGGCTGCCAAATTATTAAATCAACTTCTTTTCATTCTAAGCGATGTTTCACATTGGATTTACTTCGAGATGCATTTGGTGGTCGAAATGTCCATCGGTTATTTTCACGCAATCCGTGGTAAAGCCGCCATAAAGCCTCGCGTCGTCTGCTCCGGGTTCATGGCTTTCACAAGTGCATGGAATGTCCTTAGAACAGCCCTAGCACAGTCAGAAAGACCATAAGGTGGTCTTATGAGGTCAGTGACGTGATTATCTGGAACCCACTAGCTCTTTTCTCAGAACACCACGTGCGAAGCATAGGGACTGTGGAACCATTTCAGAAGGTGTCCACACTGAAGCAGAAAGGAACGCAAGGGGGTGGTGATAGAAAAGTAACGCATTCATCATTTTTGTAAGGAAATACGTTACGAGGTACATATCTGAGACAAGTAGCTAAGTCTTTACTTCATTCCAAATAAAACTAAACGATTTACCCAGTCCAGGAGCGTACCAGCCTGCCCTGAAACGCACTACAAGTGCCTGCTCCTAGTATTAATTTTTAGACTCACTAGCCCATCTATTCGCTCATGTGAACATTCTGCACAATCCCCACTAACCTTTTTTTTCTACTCCTCGAAGTCCTGGTTGGCGCACAGGAAGGAGGAAATGGTGGACTCACACAGAACAAAGGTACGCTGCGCGTTCGTTGCAATCCTCATAACTTCACCCTGTGGCAAAACAGATACCGCTACAGCCTTTTCGTGCTAACGTCATTCGGGTCTCGAATGACGTTAACACGAAAAGGCTGTAGCCACACGACATTTTCTAATGATATTACACGCCATGCGCCGCTCATAGCCACAGTTGCTTCGCGGCGCTAACACGCAATCAAAAAAAAAATACACGCCATGATGTCGATGCAGCCCACTCACGAAGTAAAAGATACGCTACGCTACTTTTAAAAACTCAACCCTGTTACACATGCTGAAAATGCATGTGCTGTAGGAGACACGGCTGTTTAAAATCAGCACTTCGTGGCTTATCTCATCTCAAATCTCCAGGTATTGCAAAACTATTTCTTTCGAGCGATAAACACTTGATGCCCGTGGTCCACCTTCTAACACAATATTGGCACAACGCCTTCAAGCGCAGCAGAGGTAACGTGGGCCGCAGCAGTACACTGTTAAAAGAGAACTTCACCACATAGCACGCTCCTGGCCAACCATCATTCCGAGTGATATCACCCTGTGTCCTGATTTGTTCAAAACATGGGGGGAGGCGCCTATCTGGGACAAGCATGATTGATATTAAAAGAAAAAAATTGAGATGGTAGTCTCGAGCCACTCGGGACTGGCTACTCCAGGACGCGTTATTAATAAAAGAAAGGGAAACTACACTAACCTCGACGCTTTGAACCGCTTTGAAAGAATAAATGAGAACATCATCACCGAGCTTGTCACCAAAAGCGAAGTCTCAAGGCACTAAAACCAAAGGGTGTCACAATGTGTCAAACAGGTCCGTCGAGACGAGAAATTGCACAAGGGCGCGCATGGCAGGTATGAGCTGATTTGCTGGCCAGCACCCAAGAACCTTTTCGGTGGAGTATGGCCGATTATCCAGGCGAGACAGGGACGACACAAGGGTACATCGGTGTGCACTGTACCTCGGGCAGTCTTGGAGTATATGATCCACGTCCTCAACTACATCACACAGACTGCAGTTGGGGGACGGGACCATGCCGAGCTTAAACAAAAGTCGTCCACTGTATGGCACGTTGAGGCGAAGCCTGTAGATGAGCGACGTGATGGGTCGAGGAAGCGCTGACGGCATATAAAAACGGAGATCTGGGTCCACCCTGCGCAGGAACGACGTAGAAGGGACACTTCTGCGCCAGTGTTCACTGTACAGATGTCCCATGAGAGTACCAATTGCTTGCTTCGCGTCCGCTTGGGTGAAATACGTACGGTGCGTCGGTACGCCTCGTGCCACATGAGCCCGTCTCGCAAGTAGGTCGGCAGCCTCATTCCCAGGGACGCCACAATGACCTGGGATCCACTGCAAGGTGATGTTATGTGTCTGTGTGACAGCACATGAATACTCCCTGAGGACGTCACACACCAGTGGAGCGAGGGAGCTCGAGCCCAGGGTGCACTGCAGAGCTTGGAGGGCGGTTTTGGAGTCACTGTATATGGTCCAGTGCATCGGTGGTTGACGGGACACAATGAAGGAAAGCGCCATAAGAATGGAATGCAGCTCGGCCACAGCAGCCGACGTCGGGTGCGACAGCTTAGCGCTTCGTTCAATCGACAGCTCAGGGATTACGAATGCACAGGTAGAGCCGGTCTGTGTCGATGAGCCATCAGTAAAGATTTTAATTCTGCCTTCATCGCGATGAAGCAGACTCAGGGTGAGTTGGCGAAGAACAATTGTTGTAGCCGATTTTCTGGAAGTCAAGCCAGGGACATTGACATGCACCGATGGTGCCTGAAGGGCCCATGGAGGGACTGCGGGTAGAACCAGTTTTTTATGCTTTGGAATGAGGCTGCGGTGAGCTAAAACGGCTTGGCAGTACCCGGATGCTGGTCGCCGAAGAATGTCGCGCACTAATGGACAAGCATAATGTGTCCAAATAGGCCCCTCCTCCCATTTTCAACAAATCAGTACCCAGAATGATATCATTCGGAATTATGGTGGTTCGCTATGAGCGTGCTATGTGGTGAAGTTCTGTTTTAACACTGTAATGTTCTGTAATATAATAATATCGTGTGCGTCTTCCTCTGGAGCAGTTCTATGTATTTCATGTTAATGTTGGCTTATTTAAATAACATTTTCAGTTAACGTATTTGCCAACGGTTGCCAAATCCAAAAGCAGGATAATGGCGGAACCTCAGGTTCGGCTCCCGAGAAAAGCTCACAACACCTCCCGCCTCTTTTTGAATGGAACATTTCTTTTCATGGTCATGAATACGTAAAAGGCTCTCCTCACCTAAACTCTGTCAGTCTCGACGGGTGCATATTCTACATGATCTGACCCACTCCCCAACGTGTAAAATACGTAAAAGGGTCTCGTCACGTAACCTTGGTCAGTCTCGACAGGTGTATATTCTACATGACCTGACCCACTCCCCAACGTGTAAAATACGTAAAAGGGTCTCCTCACCTAACCTTGACCAGTCTCGACAGGTGTATATTCTACATGACCTGACCCACTCTCCAACGTGTAGAATACGTAAAAGGGTCTCCTCACCTAACCTTGACCAGTCTCGACAGGTGTATATTCTACATGACCTGACCCACTCCCCAACGTGTAAAATACGTAAAAGGGTCTCCTCACCTAACCTTGACCAGTCTCGACAGGTGTATATTCTACATGACCTGACCCACTCCCCAACGTGTAAAATACGTAAAAGGGTCTCCTCACCTAACCTTGACCAGTCTCGACGGGGGCATATTCTACATGATCGGACCTACTCCCCAACGTGTAAAATACGTAAAAGGGTCTCCTCACCTAACCTTGGCCAGTCTCGACGGGTGTATATTTTACATGCCCTGACCCACTCCCCAACGTGTAAAATACGTAAAAGGGTCTCCTCACCTAACCTTGACCAGTCTCGACAGGTGTATATTCTACATGACCTGACCCACTCCCCAACGTGTAAAATACGTAAAAGGGTCTCCTCACCTAACCTTGACCAGTCTCGACGGGGGCATATTCTACATGACCTGACCCACTCCCCAACGTGTAAAATACGTAAAAGGGTCTCCTCACCTAACCTTGACCAGTCTCGACAGGTGTATATTCTACATGACCTGACCCACTCCCCAACGTGTAAAATACGTAAAAGGGTCTCCTCACCTAACCTTGACCAGTCTCGACAGGTGTATATTCTACATGACCTGACCCACTCCCCAACGTGTAAAATACGTAAAAGGGTCTCCTCACCTAACCTTGACCAGTCTCGACGGGGGCATATTCTACATGATCGGACCCACTCCCCAACGTGTAAAATACGTAAAAGGGTCTCCTCACCTAACCTTGGCCAGTCTCGACGGGTGTATATTTTACATGACCTGACCCACTCCCCAACGTGTAAAATACGTAAAAGGGTCTCCTCACCTAACCTTGACCAGTCTCGACAGGTGTATATTCTACATGACCTGACCCACTCCCCAACGTGTAAAATACGTAAAAGGGTCTCCTCACCTAACCTTGGCCAGTCTCGACGGGTGTATATTTTACATGACCTGACCCACTCCCCAACGTGTAAAATACGTAAAAGGGTCTCCTCACCTAACCTTGACCAGTCTCGACGGGGGCATATTCTACATGATCGGACCCACTCCCCAACGTGTAAAATACGTAAAAGGGTCTCCTCACCTAACCTTGGCCAGTCTCGACGGTGGCATATTCTACATGATCGGACCCACTCCCCAACGTGTAAAATACGTAAAAGGGTCTCCTCACCTAACCTTGGCCAGTCTCGACGGGTGTATATTTTACATGACCTGACCCACTCCCCAACGTGTAAAATACGTAAAAGGGTCTCCTCACCTAACCTTGACCAGTCTCGACAGGTGTATATTTTACATGACCTGACCCACTCCCCAACGTGTAAAATACGTAAAAGGGTCTCCTCACCTAACCTTGGCCAGTCTCGACAGGTGCATATTCTACATGGTCTGACCGACTTCCCAGCGTGTAAAATACGTGAAAGGGTCTCGTCACCTAACCTTGGTCAGTCTCGACGGGTGTATATTCTACATGACCTGACCCACTCCCCAACGTGTAAAATATGTAAAAGGCTCTCCTCACCTAACCTTGACCAGTCTCGACGGGTGCATATTCTACATGATCTGACCCACTCCCCAACGTGTAAAATACGTAAAAGGCTTTCCTCACCTAACCTTGGTCAGTCTAGACAGGTGTATGTTCTACATGACCTGACCCACTCCCCAACGTGTAAAATACGTAAAAGGGTCTCGTCACCCAACCTTGGTCAGTCTCGACAGGTGTATATTCTCCATGACCTGACCCACTCCCCAACGTGTAAAATACGTAAAAGGGTCTCCACACCTACCCTTAGCCAGTCTCGACGGGTACATATTCTGCATTACCTGACCCACTCCCCAACATGTAAAATATTTAAAAGGGTCTCCTCACCTAACCCACTCCTCAACGTGTAAAATACGTAAAAAGCTCTCCTCACCTAACCTTGGTCAGTCTCGATGGGTGTATATTCTACATGACCTGACCCGCACCCCAACGTGTAAAATACGTAAAAGGCTTTCCTCACCTAACCTTGGTCAGTCTAGACAGGTGTATGTCCTACATGACCTGACCCACTCCCCAACGTGTAAAATACGTAAAATGGTCTCCTCACCTAACCTTGACCAGTCTCGACAGGTGTATATTCTACATGACCTGACCCACTCCCCAACGTGTAAAATACGTAAAAGGGTCTCCTCACCTAACCTTGACCAGTCTCGACAGGTGTATATTCTACATGACCTGACCCACTCCCCAACGTGTAAAATACGTAAAAGGGTCTCCTCACCTAACCTTGACCAGTCTCGACGGGGGCATATTCTACATGATCGGACCCACTCCCCAACGTGTAAAATACGTAAAAGGGTCTCCTCACCTAACCTTGGCCAGTCTCGACGGGTGTATATTTTACATGACCTGACCCACTCCCCAACGTGTAAAATACGTAAAAGGGTCTCCTCACCTAACCTTGGCCAGTCTCGACGGGTGTATATTTTACATGACCTGACCCACTCCCCAACGTGTAAAATACGTAAAAGGGTCTCCTCACCTAACCTTGACCAGTCTCGACAGGTGTATATTCTACATGACCTGACCCACTCCCCAACGTGTAAAATACGTAAAAGGGTCTCCTCACCTAACCTTGACCAGTCTCGACAGGTGTATATTCTACATGACCTGACCCACTCCCCAACGTGTAAAATACGTAAAAGGGTCTCCTCACCTAACCTTGACCAGTCTCGACAGGTGTATATTCTACATGACCTGACCCACTCCCCAACGTGTAAAATACGTAAAAGGGTCTCCTCACCTAACCTTGACCAGTCTCGACGGGGGCATATTCTACATGATCGGACCCACTCCCCAACGTGTAAAATACGTAAAAGGGTCTCCTCACCTAACCTTGGCCAGTCTCGACGGGTGTATATTTTACATGACCTGACCCACTCCCCAACGTGTAAAATACGTAAAAGGGTCTCCTCACCTAACCTTGGCCAGTCTCGACGGGTGTATATTTTACATGACCTGACCCACTCCCCAACGTGTAAAATACGTAAAAGGGTCTCCTCACCTAACCTTGGCCAGTCTCGACGGGTGTATATTTTACATGACCTGACCCACTCCCCAACGTGTAAAATACGTAAAAGGGTCTCCTCACCTAACCTTGACCAGTCTCGACAGGTGTATATTCTACATGACCTGACCCACTCCCCAACGTGTAAAATACGTAAAAGGGTCTCCTCACCTAACCTTGACCAGTCTCGACGGGGGCATATTCTACATGATCGGACCCACTCCCCAACGTGTAAAATACGTAAAAGGGTCTCCTCACCTAACCTTGGCCAGTCTCGACGGGGGCATATTCTACATGATCGGACCCACTCCCCAACGTGTAAAATACGTAAAAGGGTCTCCTCACCTAACCTTGGCCAGTCTCGACGGGTGTATATTTTACATGACCTGACCCACTCCCCAACGTGTAAAATACGTAAAAGGGTCTCCTCACCTAACCTTGACCAGTCTCGACAGGTGTATATTCTACATGACCTGACCCACTCCCCAACGTGTAAAATACGTAAGAGGGTCTCCTCACCTAACCTTGACCAGTCTCGACGGGGGCATATTCTACATGATCGGACCCACTCCCCAACGTGTAAAATACGTAAAAGGGTCTCCTCACCTAACCTTGGCCAGTCTCGACGGGTGTATATTTTACATGACCTGACCCACTCCCCAACGTGTAAAATACGTAAAAGGGTCTCCTCACCTAACCTTGGCCAGTCTCGACGGGTGTATATTTTACATGACCTGACCCACTCCCCAACGTGTAAAATACGTAAAATGGTCTCCTCACCTAACCTTGACCAGTCTCGACAGGTGTATATTCTACATGACCTGACCCACTCCCCAACGTGTAAAATACGTAAAAGGGTCTCCTCACCTAACCTTGACCAGTCTCGACAGGTGTATATTCTACATGACCTGACCCACTCCCCAACGTGTAAAATACGTAAAAGGGTCTCCTCACCTAACCTTGACCAGTCTCGACGGGGGCATATTCTACATGATCGGACCCACTCCCCAACGTGTAAAATACGTAAAAGGGTCTCCTCACCTAACCTTGGCCAGTCTCGACGGGTGTATATTTTACATGACCTGACCCACTCCCCAACGTGTAAAATACGTAAAAGGGTCTCCTCACCTAACCTTGGCCAGTCTCGACGGGTGTATATTTTACATGACCTGACCCACTCCCCAACGTGTAAAATACGTAAAAGGGTCTCCTCACCTAACCTTGACCAGTCTCGACAGGTGTATATTCTACATGACCTGACCCACTCCCCAACGTGTAAAATACGTAAAAGGGTCTCCTCACCTAACTTTGACCAGTCTCGACAGGTGTATATTCTACATGACCTGACCCACTCCCCAACGTGTAAAATACGTAAAAGGGTCTCCTCACCTAACCTTGACCAGTCTCGACAGGTGTATATTCTACATGACCTGACCCACTCCCCAACGTGTAAAATACGTAAAAGGGTCTCCTCACCTAACCTTGACCAGTCTCGACGGGGGCATATTCTACATGATCGGACCCACTCCCCAACGTGTAAAATACGTAAAAGGGTCTCCTCACCTAACCTTGGCCAGTCTCGACGGGTGTATATTTTACATGACCTGACCCACTCCCCAACGTGTAAAATACGTAAAAGGGTCTCCTCACCTAACCTTGGCCAGTCTCGACGGGTGTATATTTTACATGACCTGACCCACTCCCCAACGTGTAAAATACGTAAAAGGGTCTCCTCACCTAACCTTGGCCAGTCTCGACGGGTGTATATTTTACATGACCTGACCCACTCCCCAACGTGTAAAATACGTAAAAGGGTCTCCTCACCTAACCTTGACCAGTCTCGACAGGTGTATATTCTACATGACCTGACCCACTCCCCAACGTGTAAAATACGTAAAAGGGTCTCCTCACCTAACCTTGGCCAGTCTCGACGGGTGTATATTTTACATGACCTGACCCACTCCCCAACGTGTAAAATACGTAAAAGGGTCTCCTCACCTAACCTTGACCAGTCTCGACGGGGGCATATTCTACATGATCGGACCCACTCCCCAACGTGTAAAATACGTAAAAGGGTCTCCTCACCTAACCTTGGCCAGTCTCGACGGGTGTATATTTTACATGACCTGACCCACTCCCCAACGTGTAAAATACGTAAAAGGGTATCCTCACCTAACCTTGACCAGTCTCGACAGGTGTATATTCTACATGACCTTACCCACTCCCCAACGTGTAAAATACGTAAAAGGGTCTCCTCACCTAACCTTGGCCAGTCTCGACAGGTGCATATTCTACATGGTCTGACCGACTTCCCAGCGTGTAAAATACGTGAAAGGGTCTCCTCACCTAACCTTGGTCAGTCCCGACAGGTGCATATTCTACATGACCTGAACCACTCCCCAACGTGTGAAATACGTAAAAGCCTCTCCTCACCTAACCTTGGTCAGTCCCGACAGGTGCATATTCTACATGACCTGAACCACTCCCCAACGTGTGAAATACGTAAAAGCCTCTCCTCACCTAACCTTGGT
The DNA here is from genome assembly GCF_037126465.1 of Ornithodoros turicata. Lineage (NCBI taxonomy): Eukaryota > Metazoa > Arthropoda > Arachnida > Ixodida > Argasidae > Ornithodoros > Ornithodoros turicata. The sequence goes on from NW_026999390.1 coordinate 412,931, forward strand.
CAGTCCCGACAGGTGCATATTCTACATGACCTGAACCACTCCCCAACGTGTGAAATACGTAAAAGCCTCTCCTCACCTAACCTTGGTCAGTCCCGACAGGTGCATATTCTACATGACCTGAACCACTCCCCAACGTGTGAAATACGTAAAAGCCTCTCCTCACCTAACCTTGGTCAGTCCAGACAGGTGCATATTCTACATGACCTGAACCACTCCCCAACGTGTGAAATACGTAAAAGCCTCTCCTCACCTAACCTTGGTCAGTCCCGACAGGTGCATATTCTACATGACCTGAACCACTCCCCAACGTGTAGAATACGTAAAAGGGTCTCCTCACCTAACCTTGGTCAGTCCCGACAGGTGCATATTCTACATGACCTGAACCACTCCCCAACGTGTGAAATACGTAAAAGCCTCTCCTCACCTAACCTTGGTCAGTCCCGACAGGTGCATATTCTACATGACCTGAACCACTCCCCAACGTGTGAAATACGTAAAAGCCTCTCCTCACCTAACCTTGGTCAGTCCAGACAGGTGCATATTCTACATGACCTGAACCACTCCCCAACGTGTGAAATACGTAAAAGCCTCTCCTCACCTAACCTTGGTCAGTCCCGACAGGTGCATATTCTACATGACCTGAACCACTCCCCAACGTGTGAAATACGTAAAAGCCTCTCCTCACCTAACCTTGGTCAGTCCCGACAGGTGCATATTCTACATGACCTGAACCACTCCCCAACGTGTGAAATACGTAAAAGCCTCTCCTCACCTAACCTTGGTCAGTCCCGACAGGTGCATATTCTACATGACCTGAACCACTCCCCAACGTGTGAAATACGTAAAAGCCTCTCCTCACCTAACCTTGGTCAGTCCCGACAGGTGCATATTCTACATGACCTGAACCACTCCCCAACGTGTGAAATACGTAAAAGCCTCTCCTCACCTAACCTTGGTCAGTCCCGACAGGTGCATATTCTACATGACCTGAACCACTCCCCAACGTGTGAAATACGTAAAAGCCTCTCCTCACCTAACCTTGGTCAGTCCCGACAGGTGCATATTCTACATGACCTGAACCACTCCCCAACGTGTAGAATACGTAAAAGGGTCTCCTCACCTAATCTTGGTCAGTCCCGACAGGTGCATATTCTACATGACCTGAACCACTCCCCAACGTGTGAAATACGTAAAAGCCTCTCCTCACCTAACCTTGGTCAGTCCCGACAGGTGCATATTCTACATGACCTGAACCACTCCCCAACGTGTAGAATACGTAAAAGGGTCTCCTCACCTAACCTTGGTCAGTCCCGACAGGTGCATATTCTACATGACCTGAACCACTCCCCAACGTGTGAAATACGTAAAAGCCTCTCCTCACCTAACCTTGGTCAGTCCCGACAGGTGCATATTCTACATGACCTGAACCACTCCCCAACGTGTGAAATACGTAAAAGCCTCTCCTCACCTAACCTTGGTCAGTCCCGACAGGTGCATATTCTACATGACCTGAACCACTCCCCAACGTGTGAAATACGTAAAAGCCTCTCCTCACCTAACCTTGGTCAGTCCCGACAGGTGCATATTCTACATGACCTGAACCACTCCCCAACGTGTAGAATACGTAAAAGGGTCTCCTCACCTAACCTTGGTCAGTCCCGACAGGTGCATATTCTACATGACCTGAACCACTCCCCAACGTGTGAAATACGTAAAAGCCTCTCCTCACCTAACCTTGGTCAGTCCCGACAGGTGCATATTCTACATGACCTGAACCACTCCCCAACGTGTAGAATACGTAAAAGGGTCTCCTCACCTAACCTTGGTCAGTCCCGACAGGTGCATATTCTACATGACCTGAACCACTCCCCACCGTGTGAAATACGTAAAAGCCTCTCCTCACCTAACCTTGGTCAGTCCCGACAGGTGCATATTCTACATGACCTGAACCACTCCCCAACGTGTGAAATACGTAAAAGCCTCTCCTCACCTAACCTTGGTCAGTCCCGACAGGTGCATATTCTACATGACCTGAACCACTCCCCAACGTGTGAAATACGTAAAAGCCTCTCCTCACCTAACCTTGGTCAGTCCCGACAGGTGCATATTCTACATGACCTGAACCACTCCCCAACGTGTGAAATACGTAAAAGCCTCTCCTCACCTAACCTTGGTCAGTCCCGACAGGTGCATATTCTACATGACCTGAACCACTCCCCAACGTGTAGAATACGTAAAAGGGTCTCCTCACCTAACCTTGGTCAGTCCCGACAGGTGCATATTCTACATGACCTGAACCACTCCCCAACGTGTGAAATACGTAAAAGCCTCTCCTCACCTAACCTTGGTCAGTCCCGACAGGTGCATATTCTACATGACCTGAACCACTCCCCAACGTGTGAAATACGTAAAAGCCTCTCCTCACCTAACCTTGGTCAGTCCCGACAGGTGCATATTCTACATGACCTGAACCACTCCCCAACGTGTGAAATACGTAAAAGCCTCTCCTCACCTAACCTTGGTCAGTCCCGACAGGTGCATATTCTACATGACCTGAACCACTCCCCAACGTGTAGAATACGTAAAAGGGTCTCCTCACCTAACCTTGGTCAGTCCCGACAGGTGCATATTCTACATGACCTGAACCACTCCCCAACGTGTGAAATACGTAAAAGCCTCTCCTCACCTAACCTTGGTCAGTCCCGACAGGTGCATATTCTACATGACCTGAACCACTCCCCAACGTGTGAAATACGTAAAAGGCCTCTCCTCACCTAACCTTGGTCAGTCCCGACAGGTGCATATTCTACATGACCTGAACCACTCCCCAACGTGTAGAAATACGTAAAAGGCTCTCCTCACCTAACCTTGGTCAGTCCCGACAGGTGCATATTCTACATGACCTGAACCACTCCCCAACGTGTGAAATACGTAAAAGCCTCTCCTCACCTAACCTTGGTCAGTCCCGACAGGTGCATATTCTACATGACCTGAACCACTCCCCAACGTGTGAAATACGTAAAAGCCTCTCCTCACCTAACCTTGGTCAGTCCCGACAGGTGCATATTCTACATGACCTGAACCACTCCCCAACGTGTGAAATACGTAAAAGCCTCTCCTCACCTAACCTTGGTCAGTCCCGACAGGTGCATATTCTACATGACCTGAACCACTCCCCAACGTGTAGAATACGTAAAAGGTCTCCTCACCTAACCTTGGTCAGTCCCGACAGGTGCATATTCTACATGACCTGAACCACTCCCCAACGTGTGAAATACGTAAAAGCCTCTCCTCACCTAACCTTGGTCAGTCCCGACAGGTGCATATTCTACATGACCTGAACCACTCCCCAACGTGTGAAATACGTAAAAGCCTCTCCTCACCTAACCTTGGTCAGTCCCGACAGGTGCATATTCTACATGACCTGAACCACTCCCCAACGTGTGAAATACGTAAAAGCCTCTCCTCACCTAACCTTGGTCAGTCCCGACAGGTGCATATTCTACATGACCTGAACCACTCCCCAACGTGTAGAATACGTAAAAGGGTCTCCTCACCTAACCTTGGTCAGTCCCGACAGGTGCATATTCTACATGACCTGAACCACTCCCCAACGTGTGAAATACGTAAAAGCCTCTCCTCACCTAACCTTGGTCAGTCCCGACAGGTGCATATTCTACATGACCTGAACCACTCCCCAACGTGTGAAATACGTAAAAGGGTCTCCTCACCTAACCTTGGTCAGTCCCGACAGGTGCATATTCTACATGACCTGAACCACTCCCCAACGTGTGAAATACGTAAAAGCCTCTCCTCACCTAACCTTGGTCAGTCCCGACAGGTGCATATTCTACATGACCTGAACCACTCCCCAACGTGTAGAATACGTAAAAGGGTCTCCTCACCTAACCTTGGTCAGTCCCGACAGGTGCATATTCTACATGACCTGAACCACTCCCCAACGTGTGAAATACGTAAAAGCCTCTCCTCACCTAACCTTGGTCAGTCCCGACAGGTGCATATTCTACATGACCTGAACCACTCCCCAACGTGTGAAATACGTAAAAGCCTCTCCTCACCTAACCTTGGTCAGTCCCGACAGGTGCATATTCTACATGACCTGAACCACTCCCCAACGTGTAGAATACGTAAAACGGTCTCCTCACCTAACCTTGGTCAGTCCCGACAGGTGCATATTCACCATGACCTGAACCACTCCCCAACGTGTGAAATACGTAAAAGCCTCTCCTCACCTAACCTTGGTCAGTCCCGACAGGTGCATATTCTACATGACCTGAACCACTCCCCAACGTGTGAAATACGTAAAAGCCTCTCCTCACCTAACCTTGGTCAGTCCCGACAGGTGCATATTCTACATGACCTGAACCACTCCCCAACGTGTGAAATACGTAAAAGCCTCTCCTCACCTAACCTTGGTCAGTCCCGACAGGTGCATATTCTACATGACCTGAACCACTCCCCAACGTGTGAAATACGTAAAAGCCTCTCCTCACCTAACCTTGGTCAGTCCCGACAGGTGCATATTCTACATGACCTGAACCACTCCCCAACGTGTGAAATACGTAAAAGCCTCTCCTCACCTAACCTTGGTCAGTCCCGACAGGTGCATATTCTACATGACCTGAACCACTCCCCAACGTGTAGAATACGTAAAAGGGTCTCCTCACCTAACCTTGGTCAGTCCCGACAGGTGCATATTCTACATGACCTGAACCACTCCCCAACGTGTGAAATACGTAAAAGCCTCTCCTCACCTAACCTTGGTCAGTCCCGACAGGTGCATATTCTACATGACCTGAACCACTCCCCAACGTGTGAAATACGTAAAAGCCTCTCCTCACCTAACCTTGGTCAGTCGCGACAGGTGCATATTCTACATGACCTGAACCACTCCCCAACGTGTAGAATACGTAAAACGGTCTCCTCACCTAACCTTGGTCAGTCCCGACAGGTGCATATTCTACATGACCTGAACCACTCCCCAACGTGTGAAATACGTAAAAGCCTCTCCTCACCTAACCTTGGTCAGTCCCGACAGGTGCATATTCTACATGACCTGAACCACTCCCCAACGTGTGAAATACGTAAAAGCCTCTCCTCACCTAACCTTGGTCAGTCCCGACAGGTGCATATTCTACATGACCTGAACCACTCCCCAACGTGTGAAATACGTAAAAGCCTCTCCTCACCTAACCTTGGTCAGTCCCGACAGGTGCATATTCTACATGACCTGAACCACTCCCCAACGTGTGAAATACGTAAAAGCCTCTCCTCACCTAACCTTGGTCAGTCCCGACAGGTGCATATTCTACATGACCTGAACCACTCCCCAACGTGTGAAATACGTAAAAGCCTCTCCTCACCTAACCTTGGTCAGTCCCGACAGGTGCATATTCTACATGACCTGAACCACTCCCCAACGTGTAGAATACGTAAAAGGGTCTCCTCACCTAACCTTGGTCAGTCCCGACAGGTGCATATTCTACATGACCTGAACCACTCCCCAACGTGTGAAATACGTAAAAGCCTCTCCTCACCTAACCTTGGTCAGTCCCGACAGGTGCATATTCTACATGACCTGAACCACTCCCCAACGTGTGAAATACGTAAAAGCCTCTCCTCACCTAACCTTGGTCAGTCGCGACAGGTGCATATTCTACATGACCTGAACCACTCCCCAACGTGTAGAATACGTAAAAGGGTCTCCTCACCTAACCTTGGTCAGTCCCGACAGGTGCATATTCTACATGACCTGAACCACTCCCCAACGTGTGAAATACGTAAAAGCCTCTCCTCACCTAACCTTGGTCAGTCCCGACAGGTGCATATTCTACATGACCTGAACCACTCCCCAACGTGTGAAATACGTAAAAGCCTCTCCTCACCTAACCTTGGTCAGTCCCGACAGGTGCATATTCTACATGACCTGAACCACTCCCCAACGTATGAAATACGTAAAAGCCTCTCCTCACCTAACCTTGGTCAGTCCCGACAGGTGCATATTCTACATGACCTGAACCACTCCCCAACGTGTAGAATACGTAAAACGGTCTCCTCACCTAACCTTGGTCAGTCCCGACAGGTGCATATTCACCATGACCTGAACCACTCCCCAACGTGTGAAATACGTAAAAGCCTCTCCTCACCTAACCTTGGTCAGTCCCGACAGGTGCATATTCTACATGACCTGAACCACTCCCCAACGTGTGAAATACGTAAAAGCCTCTCCTCACCTAACCTTGGTCAGTCCCGACAGGTGCATATTCTACATGACCTGAACCACTCCCCAACGTGTGAAATACGTAAAAGCCTCTCCTCACCTAACCTTGGTCAGTCCCGACAGGTGCATATTCTACATGACCTGAACCACTCCCCAACGTGTAGAATACGTAAAAGGGTCTCCTCACCTAACCTTGGTCAGTCCCGACAGGTGCATATTCTACATGACCTGAACCACTCCCCAACGTGTGAAATACGTAAAAGCCTCTCCTCACCTAACCTTGGTCAGTCCCGACAGGTGCATATTCTACATGACCTGAACCACTCCCCAACGTGTAGAATACGTAAAAGGGTCTCCTCACCTAACCTTGGTCAGTCCCGACAGGTGCATATTCTACATGACCTGAACCACTCCCCAACGTGTAGAATACGTAAAAGGGTCTCCTCACCTAACCTTGGTCAGTCCCGACAGGTGCATATTCTACATGACCTGAACCACTCCCCAACGTGTGAAATACGTAAAAGCCTCTCCTCACCTAACCTTGGTCAGTCCCGACAGGTGCATATTCTACATGACCTGAACCACTCCCCAACGTGTAGAATACGTAAAAGGTCTCCTCACCTAACCTTGGTCAGTCCCGACAGGTGCATATTCTACATGACCTGAACCACTCCCCAACGTGTGAAATACGTAAAAGCCTCTCCTCACCTAACCTTGGTCAGTCCCGACAGGTGCATATTCTACATGACCTGAACCACTCCCCAACGTGTGAAATACGTAAAAGCCTCTCCTCACCTAACCTTGGTCAGTCCCGACAGGTGCATATTCTACATGACCTGAACCACTCCCCAACGTGTGAAATACGTAAAAGCCTCTCCTCACCTAACCTTGGTCAGTCCCGACAGGTGCATATTCTACATGACCTGACCCACTCCCCAACGTGTGAAATACGTAAAAGCCTCTCCTCACCTAACCTTGGTCAGTCCCGACAGGTGCATATTCTACATGACCTGAACCACTCCCCAACGTGTGAAATACGTAAAAGCCTCTCCTCACCTAACCTTGGTCAGTCCCGACAGGTGCATATTCTACATGACCTGAACCACTCCCCAACGTGTAGAATACGTAAAAGGGTCTCCTCACCTAACCTTGGTCAGTCCCGACAGGTGCATATTCTACATGACCTGAACCACTCCCCAACGTGTGAAATACGTAAAAGCCTCTCCTCACCTAACCTTGGTCAGTCCCGACAGGTGCATATTCTACATGACCTGAACCACTCCCCAACGTGTAGAATACGTAAAAGGGTCTCCTCACCTAACCTTGGTCAGTCCCGACAGGTGCATATTCTACATGACCTGAACCACTCCCCAACGTGTAGAATACGTAAAAGGGTCTCCTCACCTAACCTTGGTCAGTCCCGACAGGTGCATATTCTACATGACCTGAACCACTCCCCAACGTGTGAAATACGTAAAAGCCTCTCCTCACCTAACCTTGGTCAGTCCCGACAGGTGCATATTCTACATGACCTGAACCACTCCCCAACGTGTAGAATACGTAAAAGGGTCTCCTCACCTAACCTTGGTCAGTCCCGACAGGTGCATATTCTACATGACCTGAACCACTCCCCAACGTGTGAAATACGTAAAAGCCTCTCCTCACCTAACCTTGGTCAGTCCCGACAGGTGCATATTCTACATGACCTGAACCACTCCCCAACGTGTGAAATACGTAAAAGCCTCTCCTCACCTAACCTTGGTCAGTCCCGACAGGTGCATATTCTACATGACCTGAACCACTCCCCAACGTGTAGAATACGTAAAACGGTCTCCTCACCTAACCTTGGTCAGTCCCGACAGGTGCATATTCACATGACCTGAACCACTCCCCAACGTGTGAAATACGTAAAAGCCTCTCCTCACCTAACCTTGGTCAGTCCCGACAGGTGCATATTCTACATGACCTGAACCACTCCCCAACGTGTGAAATACGTAAAAGCCTCTCCTCACCTAACCTTGGTCAGTCCCGACAGGTGCATATTCTACATGACCTGAACCACTCCCCAACGTGTAGAATACGTAAAACGGTCTCCTCACCTAACCTTGGTCAGTCCCGACAGGTGCATATTCACCATGACCTGAACCACTCCCCAACGTGTGAAATACGTAAAAGCCTCTCCTCACCTAACCTTGGTCAGTCCCGACAGGTGCATATTCTACATGACCTGAACCACTCCCCAACGTGTGAAATACGTAAAAGCCTCTCCTCACCTAACCTTGGTCAGTCCCGACAGGTGCATATTCTACATGACCTGAACCACTCCCCAACGTGTGAAATACGTAAAAGCCTCTCCTCACCTAACCTTGGTCAGTCCCGACAGGTGCATATTCTACATGACCTGAACCACTCCCCAACGTGTAGAATACGTAAAAGGTCTCCTCACCTAACCTTGGTCAGTCCCGACAGGTGCATATTCTACATGACCTGAACCACTCCCCAACGTGTGAAATACGTAAAAGCCTCTCCTCACCTAACCTTGGTCAGTCCCGACAGGTGCATATTCTACATGACCTGAACCACTCCCCAACGTGTGAATACGTAAAAGCCTCTCCTCACCTAACCTTGGTCAGTCCCGACAGGTGCATATTCTACATGACCTGAACCACTCCCCAACGTGTAGAATACGTAAAACGGTCTCCTCACCTAACCTTGGTCAGTCCCGACAGGTGCATATTCACCATGACCTGAACCACTCCCCAACGTGTGAAATACGTAAAAGCCTCTCCTCACCTAACCTTGGTCAGTCCCGACAGGTGCATATTCTACATGACCTGAACCACTCCCCAACGTGTGAAATACGTAAAAGCCTCTCCTCACCTAACCTTGGTCAGTCCCGACAGGTGCATATTCTACATGACCTGAACCACTCCCCAACGTGTGAAATACGTAAAAGCCTCTCCTCACCTAACCTTGGTCAGTCCCGACAGGTGCATATTCTACATGACCTGAACCACTCCCCAACGTGTAGAATACGTAAAAGGGTCTCCTCACCTAACCTTGGTCAGTCCCGACAGGTGCATATTCTACATGACCTGAACCACTCCCCAACGTGTGAAATACGTAAAAGCCTCTCCTCACCTAACCTTGGTCAGTCCCGACAGGTGCATATTCTACATGACCTGAACCACTCCCCAACGTGTAGAATACGTAAAAGGGTCTCCTCACCTAACCTTAGTCAGTCCCGACAGGTGCATATTCTACATGACCTGAACCACTCCCCAACGTGTAGAATACGTAAAAGGGTCTCCTCACCTAACCTTGGTCAGTCCCGACAGGTGCATATTCTACATGACCTGAACCACTCCCCAACGTGTGAAATACGTAAAAGCCTCTCCTCACCTAACCTTGGTCAGTCCCGACAGGTGCATATTCTACATGACCTGAACCACTCCCCAACGTGTAGAATACGTAAAAGCGTCTCCTCACCTAACCTTGGTCAGTCCCGACAGGTGCATTTTACATGACCTGAACCACTCCCCAACGTGTGAAATACGTAAAAGCCTCTCCTCACCTAACCTTGGTCAGTCCCGACAGGGTGCATATTCTACATGACCTGACCACTCCCCAACGTGGTAGAATACGTAAAAGGGTCTCCTCACCTAACCTTGGTCAGTCCCGACAGGTGCATATTCTACATGACCTGAACCACTCCCAACGTGTGAATACTTAAAAGCCTCTCCTCACCTAACCTTGGTCAGTCCCGACAGGTGCATATTCTACATGACCTGAACCACTCCCCAACGTGTAGAATACGTAAAAGGGTCTCCTCACCTAACCTTGTCAGTCCCGACAGGTGCATATTCTACATGACCTGAACCACTCCCCAACGTGGTAGAATACGTAAAAGGGTCTCCTCACCTAACCTTGGTCAGTCCCGAAGGTGCATATTCTACATGACCTGAACCACTCCCCAACGTGTGAAATACGTAAAAGCCTCTCCTCACCTAACCTTGGTCAGTCCCGACAGGTGCATATTCTACATGACCTGAACCACTCCCCAACGTGTAGAATACGTAAAAGGGTCTCCTCACCTAACCTTGGTCAGTCCCGACAGGTGCATATTCTACATGACCTGAACCACTCCCCAACGTGTGAAATACGTAAAAGCCTCTCCTCACCTAACCTTGGTCAGTCCCGACAGGTGCATATTCTACATGACCTGAACCACTCCCCAACGTGTAGAATACGTAAAAGGGTCTCCTCACCTAACCTTGGTCAGTCCCGACAGGTGCATATTCTACATGACCTGAACCACTCCCCAACGTGTAGAATACGTAAAAGGTCTCCTCACCTAACCTTGGTCAGTCCCGACAGGTGCATATTCTACATGACCTGAACCACTCCCCAACGTGTGAAATACGTAAAAGCCTCTCCTCACCTAACCTTGGTCAGTCCCGACAGGTGCATATTCTACATGACCTGAACCACTCCCCAACGTGTAGAATACGTAAAAGGGTCTCCTCACCTAACCTTGGTCAGTCCCGACAGGTGCATATTCTACATGACCTGAACCACTCCCCAACGTGTGAAATACGTAAAAGCCTCTCCTCACCTAACCTTGGTCAGTCCCGACAGGTGCATATTCTACATGACCTGAACCACTCCCCAACGTGTGAAATACGTAAAAGCCTCTCCTCACCTAACCTTGGTCAGTCCCGACAGGTGCATATTCTACATGACCTGAACCACTCCCCAACGTGTAGAATACGTAAAACGGTCTCCTCACCTAACCTTGGTCAGTCCCGACAGGTGCATATTCACCATGACCTGAACCACTCCCCAACGTGTGAAATACGTAAAAGCCTCTCCTCACCTAACCTTGGTCAGTCCCGACAGGTGCATATTCTACATGACCTGAACCACTCCCCAACGTGTGAAATACGTAAAAGCCTCTCCTCACCTAACCTTGGTCAGTCCCGACAGGTGCATATTCTACATGACCTGAACCACTCCCCAACGTATAGAATACGTAAAACGGTCTCCTCACCTAACCTTGGTCAGTCCCGACAGGTGCATATTCACCATGACCTGAACCACTCCCCAACGTGTGAAATACGTAAAAGCCTCTCCTCACCTAACCTTGGTCAGTCCCGACAGGTGCATATTCTACATGACCTGAACCACTCCCCAACGTGTGAAATACGTAAAAGCCTCTCCTCACCTAACCTTGGTCAGTCCCGACAGGTGCATATTCTACATGACCTGAACCACTCCCCAACGTGTGAAATACGTAAAAGCCTCTCCTCACCTAACCTTGGTCAGTCCCGACAGGTGCATATTCTTCATGACCTGAACCACTCCCCAACGTGTAGAATACGTAAAAGGGTCTCCTCACCTAACCTTGGTCAGTCCCGACAGGTGCATATTCTACATGACCTGAACCACTCCCCAACGTGTGAAATACGTAAAAGCCTCTCCTCACCTAACCTTGGTCAGTCCCGACAGGTGCATATTCTACATGACCTGAACCACTCCCCAACGTGTGAAATACGTAAAAGCCTCTCCTCACCTAACCTTGGTCAGTCCCGACAGGTGCATATTCTACATGACCTGAACCACTCCCCAACGTGTGAAATACGTAAAAGCCTCTCCTCACCTAACCTTGGTCAGTCCCGACAGGTGCATATTCTACATGACCTGAACCACTCCCCAACGTGTAGAATACGTAAAAGGGTCTCCTCACCTAACCTTGGTCAGTCCCGACAGGTGCATATTCTACATGACCTGAACCACTCCCCAACGTGTGAAATACGTAAAAGCCTCTCCTCACCTAACCTTGGTCAGTCCCGACAGGTGCATATTCTACATGACCTGAACCACTCCCCAACGTGTAGAATACGTAAAAGGGTCTCCTCACCTAACCTTGGTCAGTCCCGACAGGTGCATATTCTACATGACCTGAACCACTCCCCAACGTGTAGAATACGTAAAAGGGTCTCCTCACCTAACCTTGGTCAGTCCCGACAGGTGCATATTCTACATGACCTGAACCACTCCCCAACGTGTGAAATACGTAAAAGCCTCTCCTCACCTAACCTTGGTCAGTCCCGACAGGTGCATATTCTACATGACCTGAACCACTCCCCAACGTGTAGAATACGTAAAAGGGTCTCCTCACCTAACCTTGGTCAGTCCCGACAGGTGCATATTCTACATGACCTGAACCACTCCCCAACGTGTGAAATACGTAAAAGCCTCTCCTCACCTAACCTTGGTCAGTCCCGACAGGTGCATATTCTACATGACCTGAACCACTCCCCAACGTGTAGAATACGTAAAAGGGTCTCCTCACCTAACCTTGGTCAGTCCCGACAGGTGCATATTCTACATGACCTGAACCACTCCCCAACGTGTAGAATACGTAAAAGGGTCTCCTCACCTAACCTTGGTCAGTCCCGACAGGTGCATATTCTACATGACCTGAACCACTCCCCAACGTGTGAAGTACGTAAAAGCCTCTCCTCACCTAACCTTGGTCAGTCCCGACAGGTGCATATTCTACATGACCTGAACCACTCCCCAACGTGTAGAATACGTAAAAGGGTCTCCTCACCTAACCTTGGTCAGTCCCGACAGGTGCATATTCTACATGACCTGAACCACTCCCCAACGTGTGAAATACGTAAAAGCCTCTCCTCACCTAACCTTGGCCAGTCCCGACAGGTGCATATTCTACATGACCTGAACCACTTCCCAACGTGTAGAATACGTAAAAGGGTCTCCTCACCTAACCTTGGTCAGTCCCGACAGGTGCATATTCTACATGACCTGAACCACTCCCCAACGTGTGAAATACGTAAAAGCCTCTCCTCACCTAACCTTGGTCAGTCCCGACAGGTGCATATTCTACATGTCCTGAACCACTCCCCAACGTGTAGAATACGTGAAAGGGTCTCCTCACCTAACCTTGGTCAGTCCCGACAGGTGCATATTCTACATGACCTGAACCACTCCCCAACGTGTGAAATACGTAAAAGCCTCTCCTCACCTAACCTTGGTCAGTCCCGACAGGTGCATATTCTACATGACCTGAACCACTCCCCAACGTGTAGAATACGTGAAAGGGTCTCCTCACCTAACCTTGGTCAGTCCCGACAGGTGCATATTCTACATGACCTGAACCACTCCCCAACGTGTGAAATACGTAAAAGCCTCTCCTCACCTAACCTTGGTCAGTCCCGACAGGTGCATATTCTACATGACCTGAACCACTCCCCAACGTGTAGAATACGTAAAAGGGTCTCCTCACCTAACCTTGGTCAGTCCCGACAGGTGCATATTCTACATGACCTGAACCACTCCCCAACGTGTGAAATACGTAAAAGCCTCTCCTCACCTAACCTTGGTCAGTCCCGACAGGTGCATATTCTACATGACCTGAACCACTCCCCAACGTGTGAAATACGTAAAAGGCTCTCCTGATCTTGGTCTTTGTCTGTCTCAACGAGTGCATATTCTACAAGTGAAAAGCTCACTGAGACCTCCCTGTGCGTACGCACAGGGAGGTCTCAGTGAGCTTTTGACGTAGGGCGCAGGCCTTCTGCTATCTTAGAGGTGTTGTATACAGGAACTGGACGTTATTTGTATAGTGACGGCACGGCAGCGAAAGCTCTACGCTACGGTGGCACTGAGCAATGTGAGAGAGTATGCTACAGCTTAAGCTGTAGCTGGTCCCGACCTAAGCTAAAGGTAAACACAATTGTGTTTACCTTTAGCTTAGGTCGGGACCAGCAAGAACAAAACAGAGTCACGTCACCACTTGGGTGCGTCGTGAAAAAAGAAAAAGAAAAAGAAAACACGGTGCAAAGTCAGCCCGCGCTTAGTCTGCAAAGGGGTATAGCCTGCATTTAGGGTGCAACATTCCCATGTGCGAGCGAGAAAACCCATTTGATAGCCACTGGGCTAGCGCAGTAGAATCACTCGTGTGAGTGCTTAGTATTTCTAGTGTGCCCGTTAGAGGGAATATAAGGGAAGGTGACCGAGGCTAGCAGATGACCGTATGTGCACGTACCTTTGGACAGGAGATGCAGAAGTTTGACCATCTTGCTTTTTTTCTTCTACTCAGTGTATGAAGCTAGGAACCCAGTATCTGTGGTGCGTGCTCCTGGTTATTCTGTCGGAGCAAGTCGTTCTGCTTGTACTAACTGTTTGCTAAGACATATGTTTCCCGTGCCGTGATAGTGCGTATACGGTGTAGGATTGTAGAAACATATAGTATCGTCAACAGTAACAGTTACATCCACAACGAGTTTCTTACATGCACTGTCAAGTGGCGACAGTAAAACAGAAGTATTCCTCGTTTCAGTGGGACCTAAGGGTGGATTAGACGAAATACTACAAGGTAACTACCGCTTTTCTTGCTTTTAATTTTGTAACTTTTGTGCTTTGAGACATCCTTACGCAATAAAGGGATAGGCCTAAAAACCCTAAACCAAGAAGGCGGTTGAAGTTTGGTAAGGCAATTTCAGTTGGTATTCCTTGAATACCGCCAATGAAAAATGTGTAACCTACATGTACAGCTCGCATGAGAGTTAACCATTCCGGACCCTGGTGGCGCTTAGTAGAAATAATGACGGAGAGTGTTTTTGTATTTACAGTTAGAGGGGCGGCCTTCGTTATGAAGGCGTTGTTACAGTTAGCTTTGACGAGAGCCGTACATATCTACACTCTTAGAAATGAACTTCACCGCACAGCACGCTCCTAGCCAACCACCATCTCTAACGATATCGTGAAAACGGGAGGCGTGCGTCTTTTTGTGACACTTATGCTGTCCATAATTGTCACAAAAGAGGCGGACGCCTCCTGTTTTTAACAAATCGAGTCAGATAACGATATCATTCGAGATGATGGTTGGCTAAGAGCTTGCTATGCGGGGAAGTTCTGTTTTAACAGTGCACGGTGTAGGATTGTAGAAACATATAGTATCGTCAAGAGTAACAGTTATATCCACAACGAGTTTCTTACATGCACTGTCAAGTGGCGACACTAAAACAGAAGCATTCCTCGTTTCAGCGGAACTTAAACGACTACAGAAAATAAGAGACGGTAACTACTGCTTTTCTTGCTTTTCATTTTGTAATTTGTGTGCTTTGAAACCTCCTTACGCAATAAAGGGATAGGCCTAAAAACCCTAAATCAAGAAAACGGTCGAAGTTTGGTAAGGCAATTTCGGTTGGTATTCCTTGAATACCGCCAATGAAAAATGTGTAGCCTACATGTACAGCTCGCATGAGAGTTAACCATTCCGGACCCTGGTGGAGCTTAGTAGAAATAATGTCGGAGAGTGTTTGTTTGTATTTACAGTTAGAGGGGCGGCCCTCGTTATGAAGGCGTTGTTACAGTTAGCTTTGACGACAGCAGTACATATTTACACTCTTAGAAATGAACTTCACCGCATAGCACGCTCCTAGCCAACCACCATCTCTAATGATATCGTGCAAACGGGAGGCGTACGTCTTTTTGTGACACTTATGCTGTCCATAATTGTCACAAAAGAGGCGGACGCCTCCTGTTTTTAACAAATCGAGTCAGATAACGATATCATTCGAGATGATGGTTGGCTAAGAGCTTGCTATGCGGTGAACTTCGTTTTTAATGGTGTAGTCTACGTGCATGTGCGGTTAGCATCGCTTTTGCACTCTCAGAACAGAACTTCACCGCACAGCACGTTGTGCGCCAACCACTGCCACGAGTGATAGGGTTATCGCTTCTGATTTGAAGAGAAAGAGGGGCATACGCACAGTTGTAGCAATTATCGTATATCCAACTTGTCCCAAATAGGAGTACCCCCCTCGCTCTTGGAATCAGAAGCGGTAACTCTATCATTCATGACAATGGTTGGTCTCTTGGTCTCTTTCTGCAGGAGGCGGGTCTTGCTCAACGACCCATCTAACACTTTGCTCTCCACGACTAACTCATGCACCCTCTACGCATCTCCACCCTTCATCCTCTATCCTCCATTCGTCTTTCTTTTCTTCTTTTCTTTTTTGTTTTTGCTATAGTCGTGACGACGCCCACTTCTGTGTGGCCAACAACGGTGAGCCGATCCTGCCATAACCCCCCCCCCCCCTCCCCATTCTGTTCTGAGAGTGAACTCTGTGAGACCGACGACGGCGAGCTCATTCAGCACTACCACCATCTGAGGGAGTGGGGTATGCGACTCAGGGGAAAAAAGAAACAGAAACCCAGGAGCATGTCTTGAGTTCTTTTTCAATATCACGCCGCGTTCAAAGTGTCTTAGCATAGGAAAAAAACACACACACGCAATTTCGACGTGTCAGAGCTTGATGGTGATGCTGGTTACGGTCAGGTGGCGCTCGAGGGTAGCGGAGCAATCACTATCTAGCTTAATGTGCTGCTGAATGAGCACTCTCGAAATTGATGTCCCAGTACGTGTGCGTCCTCCGGGTAGTTCTCGACTCCCTACGCACTTTATTATTATTATAAGAAATTGCGAAGAGGATGAGGATCACCTGACCCCACCTGCGATCATCTTCGTGAATCAGCAGATCTCGAGCTCGTGGATAGCTGCTCGTTCGTGTTGCATTAAGCACTTGTTCTCTCAATTGGAGTCATCCTTTCCTAGATTTTGATGCCGAAACACGGGATCGAACCAGGGATCCCGGGTTCGATCCCGGGTTTCGGGATGCCTAGTTCAGCTGGCAGTTAAGCTTCAGCTAGTTTACGCTGGCAAAATACGTTCATCTCTTGGCTTTATGTCGACGGGAATATGTCGGCAAGCGGCAAAACGACATGTAAACAAAGTCACGTGACCTCAAAATGACGTTTTCTATGACGTGTGACCAGGACAGTATGGCGGTTTTGCAACAAGCTGCTCAAGCACGCTTGAGGGTAGTTACAAAAATGGCGGATTTATGTCACCTCTGTGGACGGAGGAAAGAATGCTAGCAGACGACGCCCAAGTATCACAGATGATCCCTCCCGATTGGTGGCTTTGTGTGAAACAGACGCCTAGGGTGCCTGAATACTAGCTCCCTCCCACGGTGTAGGGTGGAGTCACCATTTGTAGAAGCGAATGCCGCCAAGCCGCGTATTGACTACCACGCTTACCATGCATGAATGCTATGCACTGATTTTTTCAAACCTCCTTTGCTACAAATTTACTCAGCTCTAAAATGCACTGCGTAACTAAGCGTATCGCCACACCTTTGTGAGCGTACCGCGAGCTGTTCGTTGGAGTCAGTATGGCGGAAATTCGTAGCAGACGACGCGGTTGTCTTCATCCTATGCAGAGGGAGCTAGTATTGAGGCACCCTACAGGCGCCTAAACGAGTACCCTAAACAGGCACCCTACACGGCCACCCCTCGGAGACGATAATGGATAATGGTACGGCTCCTCCGCGCGCGACACCGCCGATAGGGCACAGCTGGCTGGGCCCACTGGGTGGAGATTTCAGACAAGTATATTGCAAGCAGTACATTGTCTCTGTATTTTGGAGCATTGTTTTTTTTACATGTTAACTTAAATCCATGATGGTTCCTTAGACGAATTTTCCAAGGCTCTGGAGGATGCCTTAGGACGTTAAGGAAGGAAGGTCATGGCACAATGAACAACGAAATGAAAGTGTGTATTCAAGAATAGACGTTCGACGACGCCTTCAATACCATGGAGAATTGTACTTCGTTTACCGTGGAAGCGTTGTAATCGCCGAGGCAATCCGCCTCAATCGTCCAGTTAAAATAAATACGACGTGAGTGCTGTCGCGATATTTTGTATGTTTATATGCTTGTTTGGTCTTTTTCAACCGTTTTCGTCTTCTAGAGCATGAATATTCGTATAGTATTAACTAATTTATCAACAGTAAGCATATATTAGAATGTAATCCTTCACGCTCTCTTTGTTCTGCTTTTCTATGCTCCTCTTTCTTCCCTTCGTTAATGGCTTCGTGTAACTGTTGCACATCTGCGGGAGCGACACCCTCGCCCCTCGTTGTTTTGTATGTGTTTGTGTTAAAATAAAGTTGAGTCACAGTGGTACCAGCGCTCGGGTCCATCCTCTGGGCCTATATAAGCGGCAGCCTGGTCCACTGTAGGCAGTCCGTCTTCTGGAAACTGTCTTGGTTGTTAGTTACTCCGTTCCATCGTCCCTCTTCCCGCCTTGTGTCAGGACTTTGTTCTTCCCTCGGCTGTGGGAGACGTGGACAAGGGGCAAGCTCCCCTTCCGGCTGTGGAAAACTAAGTTTTCCCGCCTGTGTTGTGTGGAGCACAGCTATCAGGGCAGCCTTTCCAGAAACAAGAAACTCCAACGCGATCAAATTCAGACGCGACAAAGTGGTGGGGAGTGCGGTGCAATCCCTAATATAGTACACCCATCCTAAGTAACACGCTATGAATTCAACATTCGGAAATCCCGCTGCTATCTAAAAGATAAAAACGTAATCGTCGTCGACGTGTCTTTTTGGCAAGGCGTGCAAATTCTGGACCCAAAACCAGCGCATTATTAATTCAAGTGAGTGACGACAACGGCGCCCAAGAATCTGAAAAACTACGCAAAATCCGCATTGATCATCACTTCAATCGTCTATTCGCATTGGCAGAGGAGCACCTCAGGTCCCATGAAAAAGTCGCGAAACATGAGTAAGCTATCGCCCACTGTCATGGCAACATCAACCCCGAGACCAGCTGTGGCAGCACCCACCTTTAGGGGAGGACCCGATGAGTGTATCCACGAGTGAATCACCTGGTATGAGCACATCGCGGGAATAAACCGCTGGGACCAAGATCCAAGAATTAAGTGGCACTCGAGGGAGATGCGCGGAAATGGTACACAACCAAGATGCTGACCGCTGCACCATCAACCTGGGACGATTGGAAACGGGAGATGATCCAAAGCTTCGGCGGCCACCAAACCACAGAGGTGCTCCACCTCCGCCTCTGCAACCGCAGCCACACGCCACTGGAAGCACCCGAGCAATATTACTACGACGTCCTCCAGCTTTGCGCTCGCGTGGATCCACAGATGACCGAGACGACGAAGCTACGGCATCTCATGAAAGGGTTACGACCCGACGACATACAGAAGATGCTGCTCGTAAATTCCCAGACGTGCGCGGAATTTATCCAGACACTGCAGCGCATTAGCCAAGCCACCATCATGGCCCAAAGTGCAATATTGTCATCGCCATTTCCACCACTAAATCAACCACAAGCAACGCAGGTCACGGGTGTGACTTTTTCACAGCATACATCGGGTCTACATCCATCACAGCACCCGAACTCCTTCGGAGGACCTCTGTCAACAACCTCCATGTCAAGCTTGGCGGCACTGGCAGTGACGAGCGTACCAGCCACACAGCTGAAGGAACAACGAAAACCGCAAGGCGACCTTGAGGCACTTGGCCTACCCCTTCGCTCCGTGGAGGAAAGGCTCGCAGCTCTCGAAGCAGTTTTCTTCGCCCCCCGCCTCGATGGCCACCGGCAAAGAGACGAAGCGATAACGGGAGGCCATTGTGCGACTATTGCCACCGCAGGGGGCACATACAGGGTGTCCCAGAAAACGTGTCATTGAATTTGTAGAGGAGGTGGTGTTCCTCTACATGAGTCCTGACCGGCGATGATGGAATGTCCCAGCGGGCAGATGTGCGTGGCCTCACGCTAGGACGGTGCCGGTAGAACTGCCGTGCCAGCGCCGTAGCGCGTGGCAGCAGAGGCACGTAGTCATCGTCGTCCACGGGCCGCCACATCACTCCCCCCCTCAGACGCGGAGCGGTGCATGAGGTTGAGGTTCGCGTCGATACCACGAAGAGGAGAATGATGACGGCTCGTAGATGGTGGACGGCTGGGCATACGCCTTGTGCTTGTGGCTGTTGATACAGCAGCAGCGGGATGGCGGGAACAAGAGCGCTGCGATCCGGGTGGGTTCCAGTGATGAGATGCGAATGCCGATTGGTTGAGTGGTTGGGTGCTTGAGTGGTTGCTGATTGTCTGCTGAGTGCGTTGAGCTCTTGTTGACTGCGCTGAGTGCTTGCTGAGAGATTGCTGCCGAGCGTTGATTGTTGCTGAGTGATTGAGTTGTTGAGTGCTGATTGTTGCTGGCTGAGTGCATTGATGAGTGGGCGACAGTACCGCGACCGGTACGACAGCGTGAATGCCGGTTGCCGCCAGAGAAGTGCCGGGGAGGACCATCATAAAGCAGGTGGAGGCCGGAAACTCAAGCTTACTGTGGTCTCCCTGCGGGTCCCCGGTGGAACAGTGGTCCCGGTGCGCCTTGCCTGCTAGAGGTTGGTTCGCTGCTGCTTTGCCGAAAAATTTAGGATGGTGAATGGCCGAATTACGCCGAACATGGTGTTCGTTGTTCGGGTCACCAAATGTAGAGGAGGTGGTGTTCCTCTACATGGGTCCTGACCGGCGATGATGGAATGTCCCAGCGGGCAGATGGACGTGGCCTCACACTAGGACTGTGCCGGTAGAACTGGCTGCCAGGCGCAGTAGCGCGCGGCAGCAGAGGCGCGTCGTCGTCGTCTTCCACGGGGCGCCACAAATTATAATAAAAAACTACGCCATTTAGAATCATGCGGTCAACAGCATTTGTTCTTATTAGGTTTTTGCCACCTCCTAATGTGAATGTCATGTACTCAAAGTTTAATTATGTAAATATTTGCGAACTGAACTCGGAAATTTGCCAAGTAAAGGTCACTTTTTTACCCCACCAATATGAAGAGCGTGCCGAATTCACTCAAATTCATGATAATTCACAGTGATATTCACGAGCTATCCCATCGGAAAAATAGCCGAATATCATGCTTTTCGGAGCACCGGACCATAGCGCGCGATGACTTTTTGAGCGCAATCGCTCTCAGTGCGACGAAAGGAGGTTCCGAAGCCAGCCCACAGAGTGATAGTAGAAAAAGTAACAGTTCCTAAAATTGGGAGAGTGAAAGCATTATCCCAGCGAAAGTCGGACGTGATAAGCCGTGCCTGTTTTATCTCTTTCTGCGATGTCGGGGAGGGCTGGGTTTCCAACCTCCTTTCGTCGGACTGACAAAGATTGCGCTGAAAAATTCATCGTGCGCTATTCTGTGCGACCTCCGTAGAGCATGATGTTCGGCTATTTTTTCCGATGGGATAGCTCCTGAATATCCCTGTCAATTATAATTAAATTGACTAAATTAGACACGCTCTTCACATTGGTGGGGTAAAAAAGTGACCTTTACTATGCAAATTTCCGACTTAAGCTCGCAAAAATTTACATAATTAAACTTGGATTTAAATTATATGGAATATTATGGATACATAATTAAAGGAGGTGGCAAAAACCCAGTAAGAACAAATGCCATTGACCGCATGACTCTAGGTGGTGTAGTTTTTTATTATAATTCAATGACACGTTTCCTGGGACACCCTGTATACAGGCAGTGCCGCAGGCGCATGAACGACGAGCAGACAGGGTCCAGAGGCCAGCGTAGTCATCCCCACTGTGGTCACCCCCAAGAAAGCTTCCCCCAGACGGGAAACGGAAACGGCCAGATGTAAGGGGCCCGTCTGACCGCCCTTCCGCAACGCTTTCCAAGAATGAACTTTTAAGTCTCGCCGTGACAACGGACTTTGTTATAGACACTGGTTCGGCAGTGAACATAATATCGTCAACTTTTGCGTCTTCTATACGCGGTATGACTGTGAAGCCAGCGCCACACATGTGTTTATCAAAACTGTGAGCGGGAATTTGGTGCATCCGTCAGGAGAACTTACACTATGCATTAATTTTTCGGACAGTTTATCTTTTGAAGTGTCAATTTTAATTGTGAAAGACTTTCAATATGACATTCTCGGGGGACTTCCTTTTTGCAAGGACGCACAAGTTTTAATTGACTTTCATACTCGCAAGCTGTGTATTGTTAATGAAACATTTCCCATTAATCTAGACGATTGCTATATAAAGTGTTCGAATCAAATTGTACCTGTGTATAGCACCTGTCAAATGCGCAGAGATCCAGGAACTGAAGTAGTGCTGCCAGTAAGTATGCGCAACGATGGCCTGCAGCTTATAGAGCCCAATCCGAAAGTGAAAAATGTGTTGTCCGTGGCACGAACAATCATCAACGTGCAGCAGAGTCAAGGGATTTGTTCGCGTAGCGAATCCGACCTCATCGCCGGTTATAGTCCATGCTTCTAGTAATGTGGGCTCAGCCAGTTCCATACTGAGCACGCAGCTTTGCGTCGTGGCACCACAGGAGAAGCCGCAACAAAATCGCGTCAATCAGGGCAGCGTCAGTCGACAATTAGGGCCACACCTAACAGACCAGGAGGAAACATCACTGTTCACCCTCTTAGGCAAATTTGACCATCTGTTCACCAGCAAAGAGAACCCTATTCGTTAGACGCATTTGGCTGAACATACACTCTAAAAACAGAACTTCACCGCATAGCACGTAGTGCGCCAATCATTGCCGCGAACGATAGGGTTATCGCTTTTGATTCGAGGAGAGAGGGAGGCGTACGCCTTTTTGTGGCAATTACCATATATCCAAATTGCCACAAAAAGGCGTACGCCCCCTTCTCTCTTCGAATCGGAAGCGATAACCCTATCATTCGTGGCAATGGTTGGCGCACAAGGTGCTATGCGGTGAAGCTCTGTTTTTAGAGTGTAGGATCGACACAGGCAGCGCAACGCCAATCAAGCAGCACCCATCTTGCCGATCGCCCTACGAGCGCGACGTTATTCGAGCTCAGGTACGCGAGATGTTGGAAGACGGCATTATACGCGAATCCAACAGCCTGTGGGCCTCGCCGATAGTACTAGTCCGGAAGCCAAATGGGGGCTGGCGTTTTTGTGTTGACTTTCGAAAGGTCAATACCGTGACACAAAGAGACGTGCATGCACTCCCTCGCATTGATGACATCCTAGACGTACTGCAAGGAGCGAAATATATCACGACCCTCGATTTGACAGCAGGTTACTGGCAAGTCGGTATCCGCGAGGAGGACGAGGAAAAGACAGCCTTCACCTGCAGCGCAGGCCTGTACGAGTTCAACGTGGTACCGTTCGGGTTGTGCAACGCTCCAGCCACTTTTCAGAGAATGATCAACAAGGCATTTGGTGGTCTTCTCTGGAGAGTGTGCTTAGCCTATCTGGACGACATTGTGATATTTTCTAAAACAATAGAAGCACATGTGAAAGATCAAGAGGAAGTACTTGGTGCTCTGGACGACGCGATCCTGCGACTTAGGTTCGAAAAATGCAAATTTGCTGAGGGCGAAATTAAGTACTTGGGACATGTACTCGACGGAGGTCACATAAAACCTGACCCTATGAAGATTAAAGCGGTACAAGAGATCCTCCTGCCAAAGAACCGGAAAGAAGTGCAAAGTTTCCTTGGAATCTGCAACTACTATCGCCGTTTCATAAAAGATTTTGCGCGCTTAGCCCGACCATTAACCGACCTCACGGGGAAGGGCGTACCCTCTGTATGGACAGCTGGGTGTGATGCCGCAACCCTGAAGCAACGCCTTGTGCCTGAACCAGTGTTGTGCCATTTCGATCCAGGTAAGCAGACAGAGATACACACGGACGCGTGCGATTGCGGAATTGGTGCTGTCCTCGTGCAAAGAGATGGGCACGAAGAACGTGTGGTTGCTTACGCCAGTCGCCGCCTCAACAGAGCGGAATGCAACTACAGCACAACAGAAAAAGAGTGCCTTGCCGGTGTGCACGCCTGCCATCAGTTCCGACCCTACGTGTTTGGAAGCACATTTACTGTTGTGACGGACCAATCTAGTGTCGCATGGCTAATGAATGTAAAGAATCCGGTAAACGTTACGGTAAACGTCGGTAAACGTAAGACCGGTAAACGTTACATCCTAGTAATGACGGACTACAACTCCAAGTTTGCGGAAGCCGTTGCAACTCCAGCAGCCACGCATCCTGTGCGGCCAAAGGATTCGTTGAGAATATAGTGCTCAAACATGGTGCTCCGGAGAAGCTGATCTCACAGATCTTAGACAGCACTTTGTGGCAACGCTAGGAAATACTCGTCCTGCTGAAGACCAATCATGCAAAGACAAACAGCTTATCATCCGCAAACGAACGGGCTCTGTGAGAGGTCTAACCAGACCTTGGTGGACATGGTAAGCATGTACGTGTCAGCGAACCACCAGGGCTGGGACGAAAGTCTTCCGTGTGTTTTGTTTGTTAAATAAATTCTTCCCAGCACGAGACGACTGGATACACCCCCTTCTTTCTCCTGCACGGATATGAGCCCACAGATAGTGCAACATCGCTTCGAGCGTGCCCGAAAAATTGTTGCCGAAAGGGAGAGAAATACGCAGCGCAAGAACAAGCAGCGCTACGATCAACGCAGACGGGAACACAGCTTCCAACCTAGCGACTTCGTCTACGTATAGTCACCGGCAAGGTCGAAGAACAGGACAAGGACAAGCTTCTACACTGCTACACACGGCCCATTCCGACTTGTAAGACAGACTGCGGAAAACGATTGGGGAGTAGAAAATAGAACTGGCTCCAAGACAGATGTGGTGAACGTTGCTCGACTGAAGCTGTATCACCCGGAATGGGAATTAGACAACTCAGACAGCGATCCAGATAGTTCAGATGATGCGCCGGAGGACCATGGAGCCTGTGACCTTGGCAAATCCAGTGACTCCGAGGACGATTTTTTTAGTGCCGACGACTCATCGGATGTCGAGGACGATGCACGTGCGAAGGATACCGATGCACATGGCCGGCCTCGTCGTAACGCGCGACCTAACGAACATGCTGACTTTGTATATTACTGATACGCCATTATCAATAGCCCAATGTTTTAAACGCTTTGACGCTACTCGGAAGTCAGAATGAATCCTTGTTATTCTATTCACTGTTTCTTATGCTTTTTGTGCTAGGTACTATGGTTTTGTTGAAGAGTGGGGACACTCTTTCTTCGTAGGGGGGAGGTGTCGCGATATTTTGTATGTTTATATGTTTGTTTGGTCTTTTTCAACAGTTTTCGTCTTCTAGAGCCTGAGTATTCGTATATTATTAACTAATTTAGTAAGCATAAGTTAGAATATAATCCTTCACGCTCTCTTTGTTCTGCTTTCCTGCGCTCCTCTTTCTTCCCTTCGTTAAAGGGACTATGAAACGATTTTTTTCTCGTTTTCATCAGAAAGAAAACACTTTTCTGAGCGTAGAACCAAAATTTTACCTTCGTCATGCGAGGAGTTTTCTCTGGAGCGAATTTAGACGGAGCCGCAAAGGGAGTACAGCTGGCGCCACGCCGTGTCGAGCTGCCGCGCGAAGACACCATGAGTAACTTGACGCGAACCACGATCGGGTCTGCGACACGTCATCATGACGTGTCGTGGTCCCGCCAGGAGCATGCGCCATAGGATCTGTTGGAAACAAGCGGGTTGTAGCGGGGTATATTTGTCTCCTCCCATTAAACTTCTGCTAGTTGCGAGTCTGCATGTCTCCTGTCACATTTGTTTAACCCACCTGTCCGCGTCTCTTGCTGCAATTTCACTCAAGTATGGATCAGTAGGATCCTGCGTATGCGTTCATCGGGAGTGGAAATCTCCATGACGCCAGCTTCCGCGCGGTGGTCGCAGTCTATCGCAGTCGCATCCTGTGGTTTTCGCCGACATACCGAGACGATGTTGGCTGGTTGGTTGCCCTAATTCACGTCAATATCCGCGGAGCATCCAGTGTCATATGCTTCTCAGTGACGAGACGGACAGCTTTTGATGCCAGGAAGCAATCGGATCGCCGGAATGGAAAGACGGCGCGGTGCCATCGACTGCCCGTGTTTGTAGCGAACATTTCCATGATTGCGATTACGAAAGAGACGCTTAAGCTCTTCAACGTACTGGATACCGAGCTCAGTGGCGTTTGAATAAAGGTGTAGTGCCATCACAATACCTGTCCACACCGGTGAAAGAACATCCACGCCTAAACGGCGCAAAAGTGTGAGTATACTTTTCGTTATTGGGGCTAACAAGGTTAGAACCTTGTGGCCGCTTGGGGCCCATATGAGGGAAGAGAGGAAGTGTCCAAAAAAAGACAAAATGGAAGTTACCGAATCTCGTCACCAAACTCAGGTGATACACTGTTGATAGAAATAGACTTCGTTTAGCATGACCTTAGAAACCATGCTTTAACATATTGAACATATGTATCCGTGCTCTTCCCTTCACTTATGTGCTTTCACGTTTAGAGGTAATTTCCTCAGCATAGCAGGAAACCCGTGAGTTGAGACAGCATGGCCAAGAGCTGCAACCAGAGTGGACAAATGCTGTGCAGCCTCCTTCCATATTCCTGTTTGCAGCATTATCTTGCCTCCCATTCAGGCTCTGTATATTGTTCACAGTTTTTTTTTTTCATTTTGTGATTTGATTTCAGTTTACCTTATATATATGCACAATCATATCAGTTTATCATATCATATGATATTGAGGGGGACATTTACTTGATTATACCTGAATAAGCTAAGGTGCTTTTAAGAGCTGCAGGCTTTTGTTCCTTATCTTAAATCATTACTTACGTGGACTTCATCCATTTGCATTCACCGGAACTGGAGTTGCATTCTGCGCTCTTAAAAATGAACTTCACCACATAGTACGCTCCTAGCCAACCATCATCCCGAATGACAACGTTCTCGCCCTAGATTTGTTGAAAACGGGAGGCGTACGCCTTGTGACACTTATGCTGTTCATAATTGTCACAAAAACGGCTTACACCTCCCGTTTTCAACAAATCAGGGCAGATAACGAAATTTTTCGAGATGATGTTTGGCTAGGAGCGTGCTATGCGGCGAAGTTCATTTTGAAGAGTGTGTGTTATTCATTTTCTTTTCTCAAGCCAGGGAAGCCCATGTGTATGGCAGCTGAAGTCCGTTCTACTGCTCCGCCGTCCCCGCGCCGGGTCAGTTTGTGCCTGACTGTCGTCGGGATCAGTCGCCAGGGTGTCGGAGCGAACCGAAAACCGGAACCGAAAACCGAAAAAAAAACCGCTATTTTGGTGCGAACCGGAACGCAATCGAAACCGTATACGTTTTTTTTTTTCGCTCAGGAGGGATACCGAAAAATATATTTAACGGTTTTCGGTCCAGAAAAAAACTTCGCCGGTTTGGACTACGGATAGGCGAATGAAACAGACGTCGTGTGCTCTGAAGTCATGTCATGGATACTATACGAGGGTTAGGGTTACGGTGGAATGTATGTCGGTATAGTATGACCCTTAGGCTCCCTTTGGAATGGTTTATCATTCGCGCACGCACACAGACTTCGAGGTACATGTGACTCTCTAGCAATGTGCCGTAGTGTTCGTTTTAATTTGATCCCCCCAAACTCTCCTCAACTTAACAGCGACCCAAGGGGGCTGCATAACGGCTTCTTTATCGGTATTGTCGCGCAACGCGTCCCTTGTTTGACAACAGCTAAGTTGAATACATTTACGTATACGCGAGGGCAAGCCCGTGCAGAGTGGCAACTCTTTTGTGGACAGGACACGAAGAAAATAAAACGGAGCCGTCGAGCGCGTTTGTGAGTGAAGGTGTTCCTCGCTTTGCATCGTACTCGTGCGGTGGTGCTTGCTGGCTAGACAGTAGCAAGACATTCGGATGGGACGCAATCGCTCCAGCCCAGCAAGAAAGTGCTTTACGTATGACATCACGACCGTTTGTAGCATGCGCTTCAAGAAAAGAGAAAGCCCATTTGAACAGACAGTAACCTACAGGAACCAGGAGCTACCAATTTCACAGCTGTCTATTAATATTAAATACCATGTATGCGGAATAAACGGGTTTGCATTTTGTAACATTGATTTTGTTTTGTGGGGATGAATATTCCCAGCAGAAGCGGAACCGGTTAAAAACCGGTATGAACCGTTATTTTTTTGCTCCGGAGCAGAACCAGTACCGGATCGTTTATGATGTAACCGGAACGAAAAACGTTTCGGTTCGACACCCTGGTCGCACCATGGTCGTGGGGGAAAAGATGAGTGATTTGCCGTGGCGGTTTTTCATTATGTTTGCGCGTTTTTACAGCGTTTCTTTACTGTGCTGCTGTCGAGTTCTTGCTCCAGTCACCTCTCTGACGGACGCAGGAGAAAAACATATCAAGGTGGTCTTTGCTCAAGCGATATGTGCACAGGTACCTGCAATGAAGCAGTTGAAATTTAGCTGTGCAACACCCCTCTATGAAGTGAAATGCAGTTTCAGGACATGACATGCATCGAACATCACATGCACCACCCTGGATGCATCTGCAGGGCTAGCGAACGATGTTCTGAAATCTTGACTTCTTTTCTCGTGGACATTGCATCCGAAGAGCCGTGCCATTGAAACGTTTGCTGATAACCCGTCGCAGACAATGCCTACGACGTGAAGACCACAGTCCTCCAGGGACAGGATTGCGTCAGTAACAAGGTTTTTGAGCATTTCGCCCGTCATTCCTCTCTGTAGAAAATACCCAAATGGCATCTTCCAGTGCGCTGCAACGCCATGAGCACCAAAGCTTCTGTCGCAAGCGGAAGGTTCCTTGTGTCTCTTGGTAGTGATGTGCTTCCACAGTCCACATAGCCAACAAGTTTTCCACTCTTTGTGTCAAGCTGGCAGTGCGTCACGATGCTCATGTCATCAAGCATAATCGTGCACAATTTGTCGTGGTCTGTCGAGCTTTGATTTTGCTTTCTCAGCGTTTCCAATGACTCTCTCGTGAAGCCTGGAAATCCTTCCACTACCTGAAGCCAATTCCGTATTGTCATCTCACTAGGCATGAGAAAACGACTTGCAACAAATTCGTATGCTCTTGCAGAATAAAAATGGAGGGTCGATGCAAAGTTACGTGTCTCTTCATCGTACCTGCGACCTTTAGGATGTAGCTCCTTTGGGAGCTCCTTGAGGGATCCTATGTGTGCTGCTGCTTCTGAAGACAGAAGGGTATCTTTCTTCATCCTTTCAATCATTTACTTGAGGTTCAGAAGTTTTGCATCTTGGCGCTTTAGGTCTTGTTGGGAAGCGTAGAGTCTTTTCCTTGTTTTCCAGAGGTTGTCGGAAAGTCTTTTAACCTTCTTGCGGGGTGTCTCCCAGTAAAAATAGTTATGTTCCAGCCACTCAGGCGGTGGTTCACCAGTCTTTGAGGCAGCTTCTTCATTATCTGTCTCCTCTAATGTTGTTGACATGGTTTCATCCTGCAGAAGGAATAGTGGTAGAGATGTTTGAGACAAGTGGCACATTGTCTGGTTGGTACGAACTTAACATCAGTAAATGTGCGTGCCTCTATGTTGGGATAACATCTAAGCACCTACCCGTACATACTTCACAATACACCCATTAGTAACACATTGCGTTACAAATACCATGGTCTTCATATCACGTTTACAGTCCAGCGGCATACTCACATCTGCCATAACATTAATGAATAGAACTGCTGATTAGTTACTTCAGACGCAGGCTGGGGCAGTTCCACATCATTCCACGCATCACCGATATCACCCTCAACCACACGCTCAGTTGTTCGCTGGACTACTAAAAGATATGCCACCCTGACGCAGGAGCCTCCCTCTTTCGTTCACATTTTGGTGTCGAAACCCGGGAACCCCGTCGGATTAGAAGAAGGGGACAGCTTATGATCCTCCTGAACCTGCTATCTACTGGATGATGGAACGACCTGGACAACAGCAACCAGGAACCATCCGTGCTGTCGCAGTTCCTGAAGAGGTCAGCCACATTGTTAGTTCTCCTGAATCCATTGCCCCAGAAGAGCGGAGGTCTACGCGTGACGCAGCTTCCTGAAGGCCTCTGCCCTTACTTTAATGCACGCGGACGATGCGGTACTGACAGACACATCTTGCGACATCCTGCTTACGGATCCGGACGACGACATAAACATTGACCCAACCAGGTCAAAAATTTCAGAAGAACTCCCGGCATTATTATTGTCGCCAATCATGGAACGTCGACACGGATGACTGCCTCATGAACTTCATCACCAACTGAACACCAAAATTATTAACGTGTGTCTGAATTCACGTGCCTTCATCAAATTGTTTTGCCATTGCCGGGAGTGTGTTGTGGAAATAAAGAGGAGGAATTAAGCCATCGACCAACCACCCTGATCGACATCACTAATATTACAATCAATCACGCGCTCAGTCGTCCGCTCGATCACTAAAAGATATGCCACCCTGATGCAGGAGCCTCTGTCTCATTGTGTTTTACACTTTTCATCTTTGTTTTTCCTTGTTTGTGCCACATTACCCTTCTGGCTCCTCATGTCAACCCATGTGATGCCTTCTGGTTCTTGGGTATACAACAGTAAATAAATAAATAACTTTACCCGTAGCAGCTCATCCTGGAGGGCTCGCCACTCAGCACCTCTGCTGCTTTCATCTTCCACGATTGGTTGATACGAGCTGCTCGGTCTGTCCAAGTCGGGTATTGATTCCTACAAACAAAGCAGTAACCGGCTAGGGGACTATAGCAGAACTCCCTTGCGCGAATTCAACCTTCCCTTGTTATTTAACCAACCAACAACAACAACGACTATAACAGATGCAGTACTTATTGTATACCAAAATAACTATTGTTTGATTATGCTCAATAGGTATAATTACGGATGGTGCATCCTGAACTTATGACCTCAGAGAGCTCGAATGAGAGGGTGGTGTCCTGCCCTACTTCCACTGTCTCTGCAGTAGTGCTCGATAAACTGTCCTGGCCCGTTGCAGATTCCCGAGAGCAGCTTGGTCTGTCCAACGGTGGATTTTCCTGGAAACAGAGGAGTAACTGGCAAAGAGACTATATAACAGACAGAGTACTGTATATTGTACCAAAGTAGCTACTGTTCCATTGGGCTGCATAGTATAATTACAAATAGTACAGCATGGACTCACAGTTTCTGGAAGCAGCCGTGCCAGTGCAGGAACATCAACACAGGGTGGCTGGGACTGCGCAGTACGCAGTGCCTCCAATGGACACTCTTGAAGTACCACCCTATGCAAAAGTTAATATCCCAAGCACTGATATCAGGTGACGTAGTATGTATATAACAAAGACGCTGAAGAAACAGGTATTATCTGAACATAAAAAGTAAGTGGTACCACAGGGACAGCACAGCTCGTGTAAATCAAGCAACGTCAACAACAACTTTGTGCAAAAGTGACACCGGCTAAAGTGAAAGTGACTGAGATGACTGTGGAAGTTGTAAAAGTAGATTTTGAGCTCATAATTCAATGACGTGCTTTTCAAACGTAGTCAGTGTTGTAATCAGTTTACCTGTCCAGTCTCTTCCTGAAAGTTGAAGAGAGTTGGCACAGCGCGTTCTTTCAGACGCACTCGCTCAAGACCACTGTAGAAGCATGACTTCTCGAAGTGGAGTGAGAAAATGAACATGATGCTTGTGACTGCATATGAGCTAGCTTTCATGCTTTCCAACCATTTGGCCAATAGTGCAGCATTCTTTATGGGGAACCTACAACAGATGTGCTACAGTTAGGCAGGAATGTTTTAGCAACATCCAAAACAGCAAAAACGGATGACAAGGAACTGCTTACTCGTTGACAAAGTGCAGCGTTTGGGGAGAAATAGTTGTCACAGATAAGAGCACAAGATGGACAAGTTGTTACAGGCATATGAAACATGTATAAAGGATAGCCAAGTTTGAAAGAGGAACAATTTCACGGATATTCAGTTTTTGTGAAAATGCAAAACGCTAGCTTTGGTGATTTGCGCTATATAAAACATGAACGCCTAGATGTGCCGAAGGCGGGGCAGAAGGGCTGGGGTAGATTTAAAAGCGCTTTAACTGGCGCGCATATCACACCGTCGGCAAAAATGTGTCAATCATGCATGCGATATCAACAGACCGCATCGCCACGCTGTTGTCAAGAGGAATGTCACCTGCCTTCTGCTGATAAAAGAACAACCGATGTCGAGTTAAGAGCATGAGCGTGACGAGCGAACCTTGCAGCCCCCACGAAAGAATAGACTATACAGCAAATTTTCATCTAAAAGTAATTGATTCCCGTTTAGAGCAATTTGAGACAGTATAGAAACGCACCCACACACACGAACAACTAAAAAACTGCTTTTCGTGAGTAAAACGCAGCAATTTTATCGATATTATGCCTTGATTTCGTCTGGCAGACGGAGTGACGCCGCAGCAGTAGCAGACGAACTCCGACGGATATTGCGTCACGTAGTCCTCGAAACATGGCGTCTGTAGTTTTCATCCTCCGGCCGGAGCTCCCCCTCTACTTTCTGTACTAACTCAATATAGGTAAATCTGAATTGGTAGTGAAAGCGGGAAAAAATACAAAATCTGGCCCGGCAACCCTGGTATTTTGATGCGCGAACGAACCTGGGTGTTGCGAGGACAAACACGAATGTAAACAACTTTTTTTTTTACATCGATAAGAAAAGATAGGTGTGTACTAATCACTTACTCGGTTATTCAATATAGGAAAAAGTACATCTTTGCCTGCTCTATGCGTACGTCAAAGCTGTGCACAGTAAGCGAGTTTCCGCCATAGAGATCCTCCTGCTCTCCGAGGGCTGCGCTTGCGCAGTTCCTCAAGTGTCTCCGCGTGTGCCGTACAGACCGCTTCGCATTTTTTGCTTGTATTTATTGCTATGTCGTACAAGAACACTCGAGTTGCATATTTGAGGACTTGAAGGTAAGTTGAACTTGTAGTAGAGAAGCTGAACATAGTCAGAATGTTCCCTATTGCATGACCTGGTAAATGCGTGAGCCATGTCCAGATACACAGGTAGGCGTGCTTTCTGAACAGCAGAGGAGACTGTCGCTGGCGGCACCACACAAGCGGCACAAGCTTTCTACCGTTTTCTTCAGGATCCTGCCAGATGAGCACCTGAAGAAGCATTGTTGTTTCGAGTAGCGCTATACGTGCATATACATGGGTCTGCGGTTCTTCTCATTTATGCATACTTCAAGCGGTTAGCTTTGGATATCATGTGATGCCTAGAGCAAATAAACAAACACTGTCAAGCAACTGCATGTGATGGTTTGCTGGTGCATGGAGGGTATTGTGTGATTTTCAGCACTGTTGCTGCGTGAACATCTGTCCGCATTGGTCAACATCAACTGAGCTGGTAAACACTCAAAATATTAAAAAGGTACCTTGCTGTTTCTGATATTGGGCACGCGGAATTGAACAGTGCGCCCCACTGCACCTCACATAGAGTCACGAGCTTGTCGTATGATTTCTTCTTCTTCCCATTTTTGGATGGATCCTGCTCAACAGCAGGTTGCTGCACCGTGCGATTAGATTATTTTTGTGACGTGTGCAAGTGTTGTTTGCCACGGTGTGACGTCGAGGAAAATGCCAGAAGACACCCCACCGACAAGAAGACGTCTCAGGCCTCTTCGAGGAATCTTCGGACTTCCCACCCCTACAGCTAAGTGAAGTTGACGAGACTGACATAAAAGCTGTTTGGTTAGGTAGCCTGTGCGGTAATTTTGAGTTTAAGAATTTGTCCACCTTGTTGGGTAGCCCGGCGATTGTGGTTTTAAGAAGCAGAGATCACTTTTGTTCAATTTGTCGGGTAGCCTGTATGGCGATTTTGATTGTGAGGAGCAGAGATCCCTTTTGTGCATCTTGTCGAGAAGCCTGTGTGTACCACCCCTGTATTACCTGCATGAGCCCTCAAGGAAAATAAATGATGATGGTGATGATGATAGTTTTTTTTTTCGCTCCCCCAGTGCAAAAATAGTTCCGACGCCACTGCTGACATGAGAAAGTGGCATAACCTGAAGTCAACCGTGCATCACCTTGCACTGCACAACAGGGAATGGGGCAGAGGTCTCAACAACCAGCAGATTACTGAGCATCATGACGTACGACTCCTCCCTTCAGGACAACTGCTAGCGGTGTCTGTGCACCTGCAGTTGACAATATTGTACAAGTACCATCAGGACCGCCAACCTAGGTGTGCACCCTCATTGAGTAGTTTTGTTGTCACAGTTACTGCAATCCGTAACCTTCCTTTTGTCATCATTCCTATGGGCACGGTTGATCAGTGCCTCCGTCCGCAGCATGTGATTCAATATAAGACAACACTTGAACATCCGAGGAGCAAGATGCAGGAGCTGCGGGAAAAGGTGCACAGATTCCTGGCTTGCAACGAAAAACTACACAAATATCTACGCGACGTCAGCAATCAAGAACAATGTGTGAACTCGTGCAGAGTCTGGAAGAACATTCCGCATTCGCTAGCACCAGTGAAGAAGCTTTTGAGTGCAATGTTGACAGGTTCCTTACTGCCCAAGGGGTCAGGTCTAAGCTCTCAGGGAAATCTTAGTTATGGTGAAACTTAACATTCCAACATTGTGTTCTCTGTCAGTGTACGCAGACTTATTCATTCCTTTTCTTCGAGTGTGTTTGTTTTGACCCGTGGGGACGCAAAAATGCACAGCTGAAGGACTCTACAGTGCATCCGAGGGCTGCAGGGGAAGTTGCAAGGCTGCTGTTTGTACGTATTTGTTTAACCTCTTTCATAATTTCACTCGGTCCACGTGAGGACGGTAAATGCTTTTGGTGAGCTTAGAAACACTGTTCGTAGTATGTATCGGCTGCTTTACTGAGTAATATAGTGTGGCTTGGTGCTTATTATGTATTTTGTGCTTTGCATTGTGTTATTTCGAATGTTTCAGGTTGACTGTCATATGCATATACCATGTACCAGGGGTCATGCACATTTGCTGCTTTTTGCCCTGCCTCATTGCCTCAGAATTACCACCTTGAATTACTCAACACTTTTTAAAAAGGTGAAGCAACCCACACGGCATTATGACAGATGTGCGAGATGAAGTAACCCTCCATGCCATTTCGAGTGATGCCGTGTTGTGCCCTACGTTCACTTGTGATCTGCATGTGAAAGTTACAGTTGGTATACAGTGGCATATGTTGCATAGTGCACTCTCACAGATTGTAGACCATGTGTTGCAGTGATGTGTGCTGGTGGAATGGACTAGCTTCTTTGAAAAATTTCTAGTAATCCAAACTTGAGCAAGACCCTTATGAGATCACAAGTACGCCACACAATTGCGGATCCGGTAAACGTCAAGCTACCACACACAAAACTCTCAATGTTCGCACGAGTTATGATATGTTACTATGGGTGATTTGTCATTAAACTTGTTAAAAGTGCACTCTTACATGAAGTGTTCTCTGTCTTGCATTTCATTGCTCTCTTCAGTGGGCTACTTCCATGGTCAAAGAGGTAATCGATCGGCCTTCGTACCACTGTTGTACGTCGCGGTGGAAGTAAAGGAAAACGAAGCGCATGAGGGAAAAGGAAAGAAAAAAGGGAAAAGAAGGGAAAGGGAAACGGAAGTGCGCGAACCCGTTAACTGACATCGACTGTGACGTCACCTGATGTCATAAGTGCCGTCACAATTGTAGTTGTCCGCACAAAGGATGGACGGCGCTGACCGTCAAAAGATGGCGTAGATTTGAAGACGCGGGGCCTGATGGGAGTATACCTTGGCCGTTCTCTTAAGGGTTTCGATGACGTGATTCCTCTGGCGGTGTTCCACAGAAGCAGTGATTTCCCCAGAAATTCACTACTGGGGGGGGGGGGGGGGCTTATGCTTGGTGAAGGTTGCACTTACGGAATTATTCGTAGACACTGAAAGAATCGTGGCACAATGGTGACATATCTGCACAGCTTTCCCGTTTTATTTGTACATTAGAAGTTAGAACACAGTACATTAGAATACAGATTCATTATGAACGACATTTCAACATTAAGATGCATAGTCGCACGACCGACAAAGAAAAAAGACTAACACCTTCTCTCACGAAGCTCAATGAATACCTAGCAACCAACGGTGAAAACCTTAGACGAAAAAAGCAGAATACCTCGCTTGATTGAGTTGGGCACAAATGGTTCTTGATGATCCACATTGAGTTTGCCTGCCCGCACGTATTTTCACTCGTATGTGCGCGCAATATATGCATTGAACAGTCACTTTCAAATTATTTTGGACAAGTGCATGCTACGATCATCTGCATGACTGTGGTCCTACAGCCCAAGTTTGACAGTACAGGATGTAATTCGCTGCGCCGGACTCTCTACCAGAACCATCTCTACCAGAACTGCCTAAGACACTGCTAAGCAAAGTCTATTTTTATCAACAGTGCACCGCCTAGGTTTAGTGATTCGGTAACTTCCATTTTGGCCTTTTTTTTCTCTGCCTCTCCCTTTCTCTCTCTCTTTTGCGTGCCTCAAGGTTTTAAGTCGCGCAGATGAGAATTAACCCGCTTGCAGAATCGTGAAATATGTGATAAGCATTTGGGCCGCACGGACTCCGTTTAGGTGGATGTTCTTTCCCCGGTGTAGACAGGTATTGTGATGGCGTTACGCCTTTTTTCAAACGACACTGAGCTCGGTATCTAGTACGTTGAAGAGCATCCAACACGTCCTCATCGACTGCCCTCTATACAGTTCGGAGAGAGCAATAATCCAGTTCCAACTGACCCGTATCTATCCTGTAATTTAATCCTGTGGTCACTCATTTTAATCCTATGGTCACTGAATTTAATCCTATGGTCACTGAATTTAATCCTATGGTCAACCAAACTAATCCAGTGGTCAGCCAATTTAATCTGTCCCATATCATTGCTTTGCCACCATTGGAATCAGTATAACCCAGTAATTTATGACTACTGCTGCACGATAAGGAGATAAATTGCGAATACTTGGTAATTTATTATATTGGTATTGCGTCATGCGTTATGACTATGCTGGATTTTATGAGCTTTGCATGACTATAACCTACATTATGGACTATAGCTGGACTATTTTGGAGTAACCTCATTGCAGAGAGTATAATACCATGATCTATGACTATGTGGGGTTTTATGTGCTTTTCATGACTCAAATCTGCATTGCATACTGTGACTGCACTATTTCGGACATCTCTTTCTGGAAATTGAGTAATGTCATGACTTATGACTATGCGGGGTTTTATGAGCTTTTGATGACTATAACCTACATTATAAACTATGACTGGACTATTTCGGACTAACCTTGTCGGAAATGGTATAATGACATGAATTATGACTATGCGGGACTTTATGAGCTTATGATGGCTATAACCTACATTACAGACTATGACTGGACTATTTCGGACTTCCCTTGTCGGAAATGGTATAATGACATGAATTATGACTATGCGGGACTTTATGAGCTTTTGATGACTATAACCTACATTATAAACTATGACTGGACTATTTCGGACTAACCTTGTCGGAAATGGTATAATGACATGAATTATGACTATGCAGGACTTTATGAGCTTATGATGGCTATAACCTACATTATAGACTATGACTGGACTATTTCGGACTTCCCTTGTCGGAAATGGTATAATAACATGAATTATGACTATGCGGGACTTTATGAGCTTTTGATGACTATAACCTACATTATAAACTATGACTGGACTATTTCGGACTAACCTTGTCGGAAATGGTATAATGACATGAATTATGACTATGCGGGACTTTATGAGCTTATGATGGCTATAACCTACATTATAGACTATGACTGGACTATTTCGGACTTCCCTTGTCGGAGATGGCATAATGACATGAATTATGACTATGCCGGATTTTATGAGCTTTTCATGACTATAACCTACATTATGGACTATAGCTGGACTATTTTGGAGTAACCTCATTGCAGAGAGTATAATACCATGATCTATGACTATGTAGGGTTTTATGTGCTTTTCATGACTCAAATCTGCATTGCATACTGTGACTGCACTATTTCGGACTACTCTTTCTGGAAATTGAGTAATGTCATGACTTATGACTATGCGGGGTTTATGAGCTTTTGATGACTATAACCTACATTATAAACTCTGACTGGACTATTTCGGACTAACCTTGTCGGAAATGGTATAATGACATGAATTATGACTATGCGGGACTTTATGAGCTTATGATGGCTATAACCTACATTATAGACTATGACTGGACTATTTCGGACTTCCCTTGTCGGAAATGGTATAATAACATGAATTATGACTATGCGGGACTTTATGAGCTTATGATGGCTATAACCTACATTATAGACTATGACTGGACTATTTCGGACTTCCCTTGTCGGAAATGGTATAATGACATGAATTATGGCTATGCGGGACTTTATGAGGTTTTCATGACTATAACCTTCCATTATAGGCAATGACTGAACTATTTCGGGCCATCCTTCTCCGAAATGGTATAAAGAGCTGAATTATGACTATGTGAGACTTCATGAGCTTTTATGACTATAACCTAAATTATAGACTATAACTGGACTATTTCAGAGTAGAGCACTGCACGGGCCCAGGCTTACCCGAAATCCCGAGTGCGGCCCGGACCGTGGGCCGGGCTTTGCCTTTTTTACGGGGCCCTAGGCCGGGCTCGGATTTCAGCCACTGGGTAGGGGCTAGGCAATGCCCGCCATGGTCGGGCATGTAGTGAACATATTTCAGGGGACCAGACAGCTGAATTTTAATGTCACTTTTTCTCCATTGGTTATGGGATATCATATTTTCATCTGAGAACTATCACTTTTTTATATGTGATCATGCTTATTTCGTGTAATGGGTCTGGATTTCACACTTGCACTTACACGCATTTGTGAATGATTGGTGTGGCGGGTTCGCTGAGAGTTCGGCACAAGGGTCAGTTAGGTTAGGCGTTCTGACATTCGATCGCTGAGAGTTCGAGACAGGGCAACTAACACCGGTGCATGCGCAATAGAGCGGAGATGAATCCCTCTTGAACCGCATCGTACATACATATTTCCCACGCGCCACTGCACGCTGCCTTCCCAAGCAAGTAAACACTAAGCACACAGCGGCTTGCCGGCAGAGAAACACAGCCGCTCCGTTCGAGTGTACCACTGTCCACCAATTAGCTGCGTCCTTTTCCTCGCTGCGTTGTGCTCTTTAGTAAACCTAAATACGCCTCCGGGCCTCGAGACCACATAGTGCAGAAGTGGGCTGGGACCGAGCCTGAGCATGGAAACAGTCGGGAACGGGATGGGCCCGGGCCGGCGGAGTCGGGCCTGTGTCGGGCCCGGGCTGCAAATCTATAGAAGAAGTGGGGCCCCGGGTCGGTTGCGGGCCGCAGCGGTCGGGCCTGAAAATTAGGACCTTGCAGTGCTCTATTTCAGTGTAACGCATTGGATAGCGTATAATACCATGATCTATGACTATGTGGGATTTTAAGAGTTTTTCATGACTAAAACCTGCATTGTATACTATGACTGAGCTATGTCGGACTACTCTTGTTGAAAATTGAATAATGTCATGACTTGTGACAATTTGGGGATTCTATAAGCTTTTCATGACTATAACCTGCATTATAGACTATCACCTGATCAGTTCGGGCTCCCCTTGTTGGAAATAGTCTAATGCCATGACCTATTGCCATTTGAGCATTTTATGAGCTTTTTATGACCTATGTTATATGATACATATACATGATGATACATATACATGATGATGCATACATATACATGATGATGCATACATATACATGATGATGATACATGATGATATACATGATATGACCTAGGATAATCTGTTATATGGGCTATGAGCGGACGGTTTCGCACTGGCCTTTTTGGAAATGGTATAATGTCATGACATCACTACTTCGTATCCGATGAGCTTTTCATGACCATAGCCTATGTTAATGACTACCACAAGGCTAATTTGAACTACCCTAACTGCAATGTGTGCAATGATATGGCATGTAACTGTTGGGGTATTGACAGTTTGATGTATATGGTCCATTAAACGGAGCCCAGCACTGCCCTCGTCATAACCGATAAACTGTCCACTCATATATATTATAGTCATCAAAAGCTCATAAAATGCTGAAATAGCAATAGGTCATGGCATTAAACCATTTCCAACAAGGGGAGCTCGAACTGATCCGGTGACAGCCTATAATGCAGGTTATAGTCATGAAAACTCATACAATCCCCAAATAGTCATAAGTCATGACAGTATTCAATTTCCAACAAGAGCAGTTCGAAATAGTTCAGTCATAGTAAACAATGCAGATTTTAGTCATGACAAGCTCATAAAATCCCACATAGTCATAGATCATGGTACTCTGCAATGAGGCTACTCCGAAATAGTCCAGATATAGTCCATAATGCAGGTTATAGTCATGAAAAGCTAATAAAGTATGGCATACCATTTCTGACAAGGGTAGTCCGAAATAGTCCAGTCATAGTCTATAATATAGGTTATAGTCATAAAAAGCTCATAAAAATCCCGCGTAGTCATGACATTATTAAATTTCCGACAAGAGTAGTCCGAAATAGTTCAGTCATAGTATACAATGCAGGTTTTAGTCATGAAAAGCGCGTAAAATCCCACATAGTCATACATCATGGTATTACTCTCTACAATGAGGTTACTCCGAAATAGTCCAGTTATAGTCTATAATTTAGGTTATATTCATCAAAAGCTCATGAAGTCTCACATAGTTGTAATTCATGTCATTATACTATTTTCGACAAGGGTGGTCCGAAATAGTCCGATCATAGTCTATCATGTAGGTTATATTCATAAAAAGCTCAAAATCCCGCATAGTCATAAGTCATGACATTATTCAATTTCCAACAAGAGTACTAGTCCGAAATAGTTCAGTCATAGTATACAATGCAGGTTTTAGTCATGAAAAGCCCATAAAATCCCACATAGTCATAGATCATGGTATTATACTCTCTGCAATGACGTTACCCCGAAATAGTCCAGTTATAGTCTATAAAGTAGGTTATAGTCATGAAAACCTCATGAAGTCCCGCATAGTCATTATTCATGTCATTATACGATTTCCGACAACGGTGGTCCCAAATAGTTCAGTCATGAACTATAATATAGGTTATAGTCATGAAAAGCTCATAAAGTCTCGCATAGTCATAACTCATGACGCAATACCTATGTAATAAATGACCAAGTACTCGCAATTTATCTCCTTATCGTGCAGCAGTAGTCATAAATTATTGGGTTATACTGATTCCAAAGGCGGCAGATGCAATAATATGGGTCAGATTAAATTGGCTGATCACTGGATTAATTTGGTTGACCATATGATTAAATTGATAGACTATAGGATTAAATTCAGTGACCATGGGATTAATTTCAGTGACCATGGGATTAAAATGAGTGACGATTGGATTAAATTGAGCGAGAAAACCTGTAGTACGTTGAAGAGCATCCAACACGTCCTCATCGACTGCCCTCTTACAGTTCGGAGAGAGCAATACTCCAGTTCGAACTGACCCGTATAAACAACAAGCTGCTCAGCCTTGCAGCAATCTTGGGTCCTTGTTCTAACGCTGTGCAGTACCGTCAATGACTGCGCTCATTCTATCTGTTTCATTCTATCTATCTACCAGCTTGCATGAACTCCTCTGACCTCAGAGGTTTTGCCACGAATGGAGAGATGTGATCTTCACAGCACTACATCTCCGGTGACCGGCATGATGAACTCCATCCTTATCAGTTACGACGCCCCCGCGTGTGTGATATCTCATTTGCGTGTGTCATGTGTGTGCGGGACCGTGTTTGCCTCATCTTTTCCATCGTCATCCCGCTCATATGTTAACCCACATGCACTGAGGTATTGTAGCGCAATTGTTGCGGTGAAACATCTCATCTCATTCATATAGTTGGAAAGCCCAGGAAAAACCTCAGACAGCACAGCCGGGGCATGTAAGAACGCCGTTTGACGTAGTGGCCTGTGGACGTATCAGCCAAAAATGGATGAAAGCACACGTTGGATGTAACTGCTCGTTCGATGTAAAGGAATGATGGATGTACTATCTCGCTTTTGGATGTACCAGCACGATGAATGTAACGGCACGTTGGATGTAATGGCATAGAAACTCTACCTCTTGCGACGGAAACTCTACCTTACCGCCGTCATTCCAGATTAGCGTCAGTAGCCAACACTGATGCGCTGGACACCTTGTGGCCACACCGTCATCATGGCAACCACAAAGAACGGTCACAGGCATACCTGGGTAGTAATGTCATTACTGTAATGAAATTGCAGTAATGAATTACTTTTTCTGGTAATTTGTAACGTAATGTATTACTTTTGACATTATGTAATTTGTAATGTGATTTAATTACATTTGGGCAGTAATTTTGTGACATTACTCATTACTTTTTAAAAAAGAATCGAGTGTGTGTTCTGTGTTGGCACTTGGCAGAAAGAGAGCTGCCGACTGACCAGTGGAAACGCTCATATGAACGGTGACGCATTCAATCGGCACAGAGTAAAATATGTTTTCTTTTGCAACGTAGTGTTCTCTGTCAATGAATTTCCACATCCTCAATATCGTTACGATTAGACCCGCAGTAATGACTTTGTAATGTCATTACTTTTT
Source organism: Ornithodoros turicata (assembly GCF_037126465.1). NCBI lineage: Eukaryota > Metazoa > Arthropoda > Arachnida > Ixodida > Argasidae > Ornithodoros > Ornithodoros turicata. Next base: position 455,624 of record NW_026999390.1, read on the forward strand.
CGTAGTAACTGCAATGTAATTTCATTACATTTCAATTGCAGTAATGAGTAATGTAATTTAATTACATTTTTGAAGTAATTTACCCAGGTACCAGGTGAAGTGATTTACCCGGATCTCCACGTGCCCTGTGACTCACAGGGCACGTGGAGATCCGGGTTGGATCAAAGGAACAAAACACAAATATCACTGCGTGTACGTGTTTCGCAGCCTCGTTTCCAGGTGGTGGAGCCCCGTGGTGCTACGTACCAGGAAGCGCGATACACGCGCGAGCTCAGCTGCCAGCCCTCCCCCTTTTTTTCTGACTGTTTTTTTGAACTGCTACCGCATGCTCCTCTTGTTGTACTCGGTATTTTCCTACATGTGCATCCACATGCGCAAGTGGCGTATGTACGTTTTGCGTTGTACGTTTTGTAACTCGAATGTCCCAGTTTCTGTTCGTCATTCCGCAGGGTCCGTGTGAGAGATCATCCTGCACATATTCTTCACGCTATTCTTCAAGGTTGACTCTGTAACATGTGTGTTTTCTTATAATATTTCTACATTCTGAATTCTGTTGTTGGCTCTACTTCTTTATTAAAGAGCGTAAACGGCGTTTCCTTTTTTGCTCACTGTACTTTGCCCATGTGTGAACTATTTTGGGGTTTTTACGCGATTGTTGCAGATATTGGACGCTTACTCGTGATATTCTTGCATGTGGCTTCTGTAGCGTGCATATGTTGTCATGGGCACGTGCATTTTTTTTAAGTCAGAAAAGGATGTCCAGAACTCTCCAGCATGACGTTTGCCTTCTAAAAGAAACAAAAGCCAATTAGAGCATCGCTGCAAGCAAATAGCCTTTTGGGAGCTGAGGAAAGGTGCAATTGGAGGATGGCACGGTACACTCCAGAGCTGTCCCATAGAACTAACCATATACTGTCTTAGAGCACTGCACGGGTCCGTGGGCCGAGCCGGGAAAAGCCACTTTTTTGCTGGCCTCGGCTGGGCACGGGTTTGACCATTATGGGCCCGTGCAGGTACATTGCCTGGGCTATAGGTCGGCAACCCGCCATGAGTGCTACCTGCTCCATTGCAAAAACTATCTAGCTACTACACACTCTGAATCAAAATCCTCACAGCAATCAAAACAAATCACATCGGGATTCCTCACATTCTCACGAGCACTCAATCAATAGAGCGAGAAAACAATATAGTACACTACAGATCTACAAAACACGGTGTCAGCAGATCACTAAGATGGAGTTCGCACTTAGTGTTCAAAACACAGTTGTGAGACCAGTCTCACTCAAGAAGGCTACCAGCAGACGGATTGCCTTTCGTTGATTGCGCGGAGTATCCCAAGGACCCAATAAATGAGTCAGCTCCACTGGGCGGTCCGTCATGCGTAAAATGCCGGCAAGGAGTGACTGTCTCTGTGACCTGAAGTGGCGGCACTCCAGCAAGACGTGACCGCCGTCATTCCATCACCTCACACACGGGGCACAACTGAGACTCAACCAGACCCATCCTGTGCAGTAAAGAACGGCAGAACGGGACGCCAGCTCGAAGACGGGGAATACAGCGGCCACGGCCGGTGGAGGGAATCGGGGTACGCAGCCAGGCATGAAAAATCTTAGGTTGGGGCCCATCTGTCGCAGAACATACAGGTTATGGCTACTGTCTGCAAACCACAGCCGACGAGGAACGTTGTACGTGACGCGGTGTAGTAGTCGGCGGGCGTCGTGCGCTGTGAATGGAATAGCACGACATCGGCGCATACTATATGCCTCTGTAGCGAGACAGTCAGCCTTTTCATTGCCAGTGATACCACAGTGGCTGGGTACCCACTGGAACCTAATGTCGTGGCCGTCCTGGACAACAGCGTCGTGAACAAGAAGGGCGTCGTACACCATTGAAGCGCACGATGAGAATGGGTCGCGGCTGGCTTAGCGCAGATATAGCGATTTTGCTGTCGCAGTACACATCCCAACGATTGCAATTTGCTGTCTTGATGCATCGAAGAGCTTGGGTAATGGCGTGAATCTCCGCAGCAGTAGACGGTGACATGTGTGAGAGGCGATAACGCCTAAGACACTGGTTTCTAAGACACTGCTAAGCGAAGTCTATTTTCATCAACAGTGCACCGCCTGGGTTTAGTGGCTAGGTTCGGTAACTTCCACTTTGTCCTTTTTTTTTCTCTCTATCTCTCTTTTCTCTTTCTCTCTATCTCTCTCTTGCGTGCCGTAAGGTTCCAAGTCGCGCAGATGAAATTAACCCGCTTACAGAATCGTGAAATCTGTGATAAGCATTTGGGCCGCACGGACTCACACCAAAAGTACTCACACTTTTGCGCCGTTTAGGTGGATGTTCTTTTCCCGGTGTAGACAGGTATCGTGATGGCGTTACGCCTTGTTTCAAACGACACTGAGTTCGGTATCCAGTATACGTTGAAGAGCATCCAACACGTCCTCATCGACTGCCCTCTATACAGTTCGGAGAGAGCAATACTCCAGTTCCAACTGACCTGTATAAACAACAAGCCGCTCAGCCTTGTAGCCTGTCCTTGTTCTAACCCTGTGCAGTACCGTCAATGCCTGCGCTCATTCTATCTGTTCCTGACGTCTACCAGCTTGCTTGAACTCCTCTGACCTCAGAGGTTTCGCCACGAATGGAGAGGTGTGATCTTCACAGCACTACATCGCCGGTGGCCGGCAGGATGGACTCCTATCCCTATCAGTTACGACGCCCCCGCGTGTGTGATATCTCATTTGCGTGTGTCATGTGTGTGCGCGACTGTGTTTGCCTCATCTTTTCCATCGTCATCCCGCTCATATGTTAACCCACATGCACTGAGGTATTGTAGCGCAATTGTTGCGGTAAAACATCTCATCTCATTGCCATTCATGTAGTTGCAAAGCACAGGAAAAACCTCAGACAGCACAGCCGGGGCATGTAACAACGCCGTTGGACGTAGTGACCTGGGGACGTATCAGCCAAAAATGGATGAAAGCACGCGTTGGATGTAACTGCTCGTTGGATGTAAAGGCATGATGGATGTACTATCTCGCTTTTGGATGTACCAGCACGATGAATGTAACGGCACGTTGGATGTAATGGCATAGAAACTCTTCCTCTGGCGACGGAAACTCAACCTTACCGCTGCCATTCCAGATTAGCGTCAGTAGCCAACACTGATGCGCTGGACACCTTGTGGCCACACCGTCATCATGGCAACCACAAAGAACGGTCGCAGGCATACCTGGGCAGTAATGTCATTACTGTAATGAAATTACAGTAATGACATTACTTTTTCTGGTAATTTGTAACGTAATGCATTACTTTTGACATTATGTAATTTGTAATGTGATTTAATTACATTTGGGCAGTATTTTTATGACATTACTCATTACTTTTTAAAAAAGAATCGAGTGTGTGTTCTGTGTTGGCACTTGGCTGAAAGAGAGTTTCCGACTGACCAGTGAAAACGTCATATGAACGGTGACGCATTCAATCGGCACAGAGTAAAATATGTCTTGCTTTTGCAACGTAGTGTTGTCTGTCAGTGAATTTCCACATCCTCAATATCGTTACGATTAGACCCGCAGTAATGACTTTGTAATGTCATTACTTTTTCGTAGTAACTGTAATGTAATTTCATTACATTTCAATTGCAGTAATGGGTAATGTAATTTAATTAAATTCTAACTAGAGTAATGAGTAATGTAATTTAATTACATTTTTGAAGTAATTTACCCAGGTATGGTCACAGGGCACGTGGAGATCCGGGTTGGATCAAATCAACAAAACACAAATATCACTGCGTGTGTGTGTTTCGCAGCCTCGTTTCCAGGTGGTGGAGCCCCGTGGTGCTACGTACAAGGAAGCGCGATACACGCGCGAGCTCAGCTGCCAGTCCTCCCCCCCCCCCCCCGTTTTTTTTTCTGACTGTTTTTTTGAACTGCTACCGCATGCTCCACTTGTTGTACTCGGTATTTTCCTACATCTGCATCCACATGCGCAAGTGGCGTATGTACGTTTTGCGTTGTGCGTTTTGTAACTCGAATGTCCCAGTTTCTGTTCGTCATTCCGCAGGGTCCGTGTGAGAGATCATCCTGCACATATTCTTCACGCTATTCTTCAAGGTTGACTCTGTAACATGTATGTGTTTTCATATAATATTTCTACATTATGAATTCTGTTGTTGGCTCTACTTCTTTATTAAGGAGCGTAAACGGCGTTTCCTTTTTTGCTCACTGTTCTTTGCCCGTGTGTGAACTATTTTAGGATTTTTACGCGATTGTTGCAGATATTGGACGCTTATTCGTGATATTCTTCCATGTGGCTTCTGTAGCCTGCATATGTTGTCATGGGCACGTGCATTTTTTTAAAGTCAGAAAAGGAAGTCCAGAACTCTCCAGCATGACGTTTGCCTTCTAAAAGAAACAAAAGCCAATTAGAGCATCGCTGCAGGCAAATAGCCTTTTGGGAGCTGAGGAAAGGTGCAATTGGAGGATGGCACGGTACACTCCAGAGCTGTCCCATACAACTAACCATACATGTCTTAGAGCACTGCACGGGTCCGTGGGCCGAGCCGGGTAAAGCCACTTTTTTGCTGGCCTCGGCCGGGCACGGGTTTGACCATTATGGGCCCTTGCAGGTACATTGCCTGGGCTATAGGTCGGGATCGAGCCTCTGTTACACCACCGTTTAGCCAGTATCAATTTAAGAGTCCGCAACTCTTGGCCGGGCCGAGTAGCCTATAACTGTCTCGAGCTCGTGCCGGGTCTCGGCCAGAAACCTAGGAATTCTTCGGGCTTGGGCCGGACCCGGGACAGGTATGGAGCAGACGGGCGAGGACCGGGCGGGTAAATCAAAGGAAGGCGAGGCTCGCGCCGGGAATGGCCCTAGGAACGCGACTCGTGCAGTGCTCTAATCTATCTACGCATAGCAGCAACAAACAAGGAACATGCATCACATGACCCGGGCATCACCAAGTCGGCTTCTGGAGTCAGGCTATCCTGTCGCCTCTTCTTTGTGTTTTCTTTGCAATAAACCTATATTCCCCCAGGTATCACCCATCATTTAATAAACTTTCACATCCTCCCCAGGCAACCCGCAAGGAGGCCAGCAGGAGCATGGAGCTTTTCGCTTGCATGTTCGTCTTAATACACTTCTGGTTATACGATACGGCTGCGCCTTGCCAAAATGGCACTTAAGACAATCGAGAATACATGACTGCGCAAGCCATGTTGTCGCGAGGGTCGATTACCTCTGTATGCAAGGTTAGGCGATGTAGGGGAAGCTTCTATAATCTGGATCACCGCATAAAATGGACCGATGACATTTTCGCCGAACTGTGCGACTGTAAGCTCTACTGAGCAGTGACAGTCACCATGTAGACGAATGCAATAATAAAGGTAGTATCGGTTGCCGTCGCGTTGCAGTATGCCAGTAATACATGTAGTATGCATCCATGGCTTGCTTGGACGGATCTCATCCTGTCCATTGTGCCTTGGGGTAGTGGGCCGCACCTCATGTGGTGATTTTCCCATTCATCATCATTAATTTATCTGTTGTTGTTGTTGTTGGATTGCTTGTACGCTGTGAGAATGTCGTAGGAAGGATATTATGGCTTGTGTAGTCCGGCTTTTGAATCACTCCATGTAATTTGTGTGTGTTTGTATCCTCTGAGGCATTCTGCGTTCTGTGATGCTGCTGTTTACACTCTTGTGTACTGCTGGGAAGTTACATGCACTAAGAGTTTTCTGAGGAGCAGTTTTTCAGGTACTCAAGCACAGTTTTCGTTGGATGGTAAGACATGGGGCTAGTTCACACATACCGCAACGGCGGACGTGGACGGCACGGCAAATTGCGCCGTTTTCTCGCCGAAGCGAGCATTCTTACCTCTATTGGTTCACTACGCGTGTCTTTCATTAGACAATGGCACTTTTGCTGTATTTTGCATTGGGACTAGAGTGTGGATTTACTGTCATTGTTGCCTTCCAGATGCCATGTAGACATATTGTGCGGGACGTCAGCTGTGTTAAAGTTAGTGGAGCTCAGAGAAAGTGGCCTAATTTGGTCCACGACATCTCCAGTGACTATAGTTGGGCTATGACACGACTAGCTTTGCGTACTGTACACGTGACCTCGCCTCGTATAATTTTTTTATCTGTGCATATTTGGTGTACGCTGTACGACAGGAGTTTCAATGAGTGGCTTCATGTGTGATTGTCGGCGGGCCTTTGAGTTGTAATGCTTAAACAAAAAGAAAAGGAAACAAAGCCTTCCCGTAGAAGGTCCAGGAACGTCAACGTTGAATTCCGGGAGCAGCTTGCTTTATAAGACCACTAGGGAAATTTCAAAAAAAAAAAGATACCTGTTGTCGAGAACACAATGCCATTACCGATATATCCGTGGCGGATTTTGTTCTGGTTCGGGCTTAATAGTTTAGGCGTAAATCCCGTTTTCCATTAAGGGTTCCAGTTTAGGCAAATTTACCGGCGGTATTAGTAATAATTTGTTACCACAGGAAAACTTGCCTACATTCGTATTGATGTTCTGGTAGCTATAACGCCTCTGGCCAACCGTTCAGTGTCTGACGAGTACATGTATATACTCTAAGAAGAAAGGAGTAAAATGGGGAGTAATTGCAACCAGTGGCGTAGCCAGACCTCCAAGGTAGGGGGGGGGCTCTATACGAAAACCCGCCCCACTCCCTCCCCCGCTGATCCTGGGTGCGACAACACACAATACTTGTGCACACCGCATCATGCGGCTGAAAAAAAAAACACGAAAATAATTGATTTCGATATTCACAATACGATTATACTGTGATGTCCAATGAGGTGGTGCCACGTGATTGGAAGGATTTTGAAAAGCTCATACTTTGGAAACCATTCAAGTGTGCCGCTTAGATAGACGCCATGAACTGTAAGAACTTTCCCGATCGTCACACTGCCCCCCCCCACCATATATTATTTTCCCCTCGGGTTGACATGATTTGCGTTGGTCGGTCAGTGGCAGGTATAGGGGGGCTCGGGCCCCCCCTAGCCCGCCCGTGGCTACGCCACTGATTGCAACTTCTAGACCCCTAGATTACATTTACTCCCCATTTTAGTCCCCCGATACTGACATTTACACTGCAAATTGTCACTGAACGTCGCAAATGGCCTTCTGAATGCAATAGTCTCCGTAAATATGTGCTCTTGGTCGATCTGATGGCCTACGGCTGTATAACTTAGCCAACTTTGCAATTTTGCACCCACACAGAGTAAGAAACAGTTGGCGCTCCTTTCTTAGCAAATTGTGTTCGATGTATGTATGTCGCAAGATTTTATACCACTCGATATATCGCGGTTGACGGTTTGATTCAAACGATTTTCATGCATGCACACGAATTACTTACCTGGGACTCTTGGAACAGAACGTGAAATACTCAGTGACATTCATTTACTCCCGAAAGGGACTGTTTTTTGTGGCAATGCGTTTAGTGTCCACAAGGAGTATTTTTTCCCTTAGAGTGTAGTTTAGCATGCGAGAGAAAGAGGAGTGGTGTGACAAAAAGATAACTGAGGTGTTGGCCTTCCTTTGCAGTGAAGCCTTCTACGATGTTCAAGTACACCTTCTTCTGTCTGTTCGTGTGCCTAATTGGTAAGCGTTGGTTACACGCCCTTATTCTTACAAGTTGTCTCGCGACGTAAACCCACGAATGATCACTGCCATTTCATTCTTACAGAAGTAAGGTACATATACAACGAGTTTTCGATACATCACCCCACTTCATCGTCAATATATCATATTTGAGTTTTTTTCTTTCTTTCGATAGCTTCATTTTACAATATTTCTAAATTCGAAACGTACGTGCAGCGACAGTTCCTTTTGCGTCGAAATCTTGGCACATTTTTGTACCTCGAGAACCAAAGTTACCCCCCCCCCCCAGGAAAATGTGATCTGATGTGATTTGAAGGTTTTTTTTCTCTTGTGTGTGTGTGTGTGTCGGCCACGTTAGTTTCGTGTTGCAATACCGGTATGGGTTTTTTTAAAGAGACCTGGACTCGCAACCATTAACGAAAAGAAAGAAAAAAAAAAGGAACGAAATACGTTACTCAACAGCGAAAACAAACGAGTTCTCGTTCCTCGTTAAAGTTTGCGTCCGTGAGGAATCCGGAATTCTAAAGTTAACGTGATATCCACTTGAAGATAACTTCCAAGAAGAAAACACAAAAAAAGTTTCCCGAAGTCAGTTCGTGTTTTTCATCTGTTTCTTTTTTCTTTTTCTTCATAAAACAGCAAAAACATGGAATTCGAAACCAACTGTCAGCTTCCGATTGAAACAGCCTTTCCGTGCTTCGCCCATTCCGATGACGTAATTGACATTGCAAAACAGAGCCGCGAGCTGTCCCGTGCCTACCAGGTCGTTTAGGCATTCTGCCGCTCGGTGCGCAGCGGTCTTGCGCATGCGCTCTACACATGTTTTGAAAAGGCGGATTGACATTGCCGGCGAGATTCCCAATCACTCAGCTGACGGCGTCGCCTGCTGGTTGCAATCGGATACCACCGAAATCGTGAACGGAGATGTTTCTATAGCGACAGTGAGGCATTAGATTGCTGTCGGAAGCCAGACCGTATTTTGTGACGGACAGCCTGCCTTCGTAACCGACTCCAGTGACGTCGGTACGCGCCTTGTTGCCTGAATTCTGCTGGGAGCGCGAAGCCGGGGATGCAATATCAAATTAAAGTCAATTTCTAATATTTCCGACTGGTTCAAAACGAAATATCCCGGCTACATGTATATGAGGCATCCACTATTACGATCGCACCTACAGTTCAACAACGTTTATTTGTCCGGACAACACCTTTGACGGATTACTTTTCCGTTACTAAGGGTGTTTCCGCAACCGTTCCGACAGGGAGGTGATAGCCGGAGTCACTAAATAGGCTACGCTTCAGAGTATCGACACTGAGTTCCAAGAGCGAGCATGCGCCATCTTGTTTCCGCGCCACGCTGCGCACGCGCACAGTCTACGTTAGCGCACGCTGCCATCTATCGTGCGCGGGTGAAATGTTCCTTTCCTGTACGAGCATCAGTTGACGGCCTTGAGCTCACCTTGACATCTTCTGGACGCTCTGGCTGACAATACATGGATTACCGCGCAACAATCATACACGCTTCTTAATCCCACAGCGAGCATTACGTTAGCCTTTTTACGATCCTCAAATAGGGATGATACCGGTGTGGTGCGGAAACCAGATGGCGGTCCTGCTCTCCCTTAGACCTCAGTGTCGATACTCTGAAGCGGAGCTTATTTAGTGACTCTAGTGAGAGGGAGAGCGCCTTCGCTAAGGGAAGGGCTGGGCTCCGAACTGCAGGTCCCGGGAGCTAAGCTATATAATGGAGCGAGGGCCAAGAGAATGTTTTTTGAGCTCACAAGTGCGCATGAATTTTTTTTTCTCCACTCCTTTTTTTTATTTCCAGAGCTCCCGGTGGCGGGGGAGCACTTCTTTTCGTTTATCCTTCACAGGCGGGAGCTCGCCTCGAGAAGGCTTTGTGTGTTTCACTCTGCCAAATTATTAAATCAACTTCTTTTCATTTTAAGTGATGTTTCACATTGGATTTACTTCGAGATGCATTTGGTGGCCCAAATGTCATCGGTTATTTTCCAAGCGATCCGGGTAAAGCCTCGCGTCGTCCGCTCCGGGTTCATGGCTTTCACAAATGCATGGAATGTCCTTAGAACAGCTTTAGCACAGTAAGGAAGACCACAAGGTCGTTTTATGAGGTCAGTGACGTGATTATCTGGAACCCACTAGCTCTTTTCAACTGGCTCCGAACACCACGTGCGAAGCGTAGGGACGGTGGAACCATTTCAGAAGGCATCCACACTGAAGCAGAAAGGAACGCAAGGGGAGGGGGGGGGTAGAAAAGTACCGTATTCATCAGTTTTGTAAGGAAATCCGTGACGAGGTACATATTTGAGACAAGTAGCTCAGTCTTTACTTCATTCCTAATAAAACTAAACGATTTACCCAGGCCAGTAGCGTACCAGCCTGCGCTGAAACGCACTACAAGTGCCTGCTTTCAGTATATTTTTTGTACTCACTAGCACATTTATTCGCTCATGTGAACATTCTGCACACTCCCCACTAATCTTTTTTCTTTTCTAGTTCTCGAAGTCCTGGTTGGCGCACAGGAAGGAGGACTCAAACAGATCGGAGGTACGCTGCGCGTTCGTTGCAATCCTCATAACTTCACCCTGTTGCAAAACAGATACCGCTACAGCCTTTTCGTGTTAACGTCATTCGGGTCTCGAATGACATTATTTACGAAGCTCGCGCCACACGACATTTGCTAATGATATTAAACGCCATGATGTCGATGTGGTCCACTCACTAAGTAAATATAAGCTATGCTGCTTTTAAAAACTGAACCCCTCTTACACATGCTGAAAATGCATGTGCTGTAGGGGACACGGCTGTTTAAAATCAGCACTTCGTGGTTTATCTCATCTCAAATCTCCAGGTGTTGCGAGACTATTTCTTTCGAGTGATAAACACTTGCAGCACGTGGTCCACCTTCAAATATAATATCGGCACAACACTTTTAAGCGCAGCAGGGGTAACATGGGCCGCGGAACTACACTCTTAAAACAGAACTTCACCACATAGCACGCTCATAGCCAACCATCATTCCGAGTGATATCACTCTGTGTCCTGATTTGTTCAAAACAGGGGGAGGCGCCTATCTGGGACAAGCATAATGTGTCCCAGATAGGCCCCTCCTCCCATTTTCAATAAATCAATACACAGAGTGATATCATTCGGAATGATGGTTGGCTATGAGCGTGCTATGTGGTGAAGTTCTGTTTTAACAGTGTACTGACATGCGATTTTAGCTAACCGTGTCCCCAACAGAACATTCGTCCCTCGTTAATATGTACACTTTCGTCCTTAGCAAAAAAATTGTCCATGAAGTGAGTCGTTCATAATATCAACCAGACAGCATTAATTGTGAAAAAAAAAATCCGGTTATCACCGTCTGCTTGTGCATGTACATCGTGGAAGTCGTAGTCGCTGGAATATCCGCAAATTTAATTGCTTGAGGCTCATCCTCGTTGTCTTCGAAGAATTGCAGCGCTGTTTGCAGCCCTTCCCGAGCCATTGTTGCTGTGACAAGAGGCTTAGCACTGCCCGCATTGTCACAGAAAACGTCCAACTAGTTTTAGGAACCCTCGTCGGATGCCGGTTGCTCCATCGTCGCCGGAATTGCGTCGTCAGTCAGCTCCTTTTCGGTGTCCGTTTCGTCGAAAATGCTTAGGTGCTCGGCTTCAGCGTCCGGGTCCACTATTACGTCAGAGCTATTACGTCATCATGCCCGCTCCAGAATCATCCCCCGCATCACATCCCAGGCATAGCACGCTCTGCGCCAACCGTTGCCACGAATGATAGGATTATCGCTTCTGATTCCAAGAGAAAGGGAGGCGTACGCCTTTTTCTGTCAATTTGAATACATGATAACTGACACAAAAAGACGTGCGCCCCCTCTCTCTCTCTCCTAGAATCAGAAGCGATAACCCTATCATTCGTGGCAATGGTTGGCGCAGAGCGTGCTAAGCAGGGAAGTTGAGTTTTTAGGGTGTACTCAAACTGATAAAAGGAGGGTTCTACCCTCTTAAAATGAACTTCACCGCATAGCACACTCGTAGCCAACCACAATCTCGAATGATATCGTTATCTGCCCTCATTTGTTGAAAACGAGCGTGCTATGCGGTCAAGTTCATTTTTAAGAGTGTAGAAGAAGGGCGTGTCACCCCCTGTCAGGGGCGGATCTAGTGGGGGGGGGGGGGGGTCAGGACAGGTCTCTTCAATTTCTGTCTTCACATAGTGTTTAATTGACCTCGATTGCGTACCTACAGTGCTGGGCAAGGCTGGACCCCGCTCTCAGAAAAATCTTGGATCCGCCCCTGCCCCCTGTTCTCTCCAAAGGTTGCCGTCATGGGAAGGTGTCCATAATAGCTAAACAAGGATACATAGGGTTCTATGGGGTTGGTAACCGTCTGTGCAGTCCATTGTCCGAAAAGCGAAGATTCATATTATCGAGACACCATTACATGGGAAAAGTTTCGTTCCAAGAAAATGGTGTCCATAATTCGAATTGTCCATATTAATCAGGGACGATTGTAATATTCTGTAATATAATAATATCAGGTAGGTCTTCCTCTGGAGCAGTTCTATGTATTTAATGTTGATGTTGGCGTATTTAAATAACATGTTCAGTTAACGTATTTGTCAACAGTTGCCGAATCCAAAAGCAGGATAATGGCGGCACCTCAAGTTCGGCTCCCGACAAAAGCTCACAACACCGCCCGCCTCTTTTGAAATTCAACATTTATTTTCATCGTCATAAATACGTAAAAGGCTCTCCTCACCCAACCTTACTTTACCTTACCTCCTCACCTTACCTTGGTCAGTCTCGACGGGTGCGTATTCTACATGAACTGACCCACTCCCCAACGTGTGAAATACGTAGAAGGGTCTCCTCACCTAACCTTAGTCAGTCTCGACGGGTGCGTATTCTACATGAACTGACCCACTCCCCAACGTGTGAAATACGTAAAAGGGTCTCCTCACCTAACCTTAGTCAGTCTCGACGGGTGCGCATTCTACATGAACTGACCCACTCCCCAACGTGTGAAATACGTAGAAGGGTCTCCTCACCTAACCTTAGTCAGTCTCGACGGGTGCGTATTCTACATGAACTGACCCACTCCCCAACGTGTGAAATACGTAAAGGGTCTCCTCACCTAACCTTGGTCAGTCTCGACGGGTGCGCATTCTACATGAACTGACCCACTCCCCAACGTGTGAAATACGTAGAAGGGCTCTCCTCACCTAACCTTAGTCAGTCTCGACGGGTGCGTATTCTACATGAACTGACCCACTCCCCAACGTGTGAAATACGTAGAAGGGTCTCCTCACCTAACCTTGGTCAGTCTCGACGGGTGCGCATTCTACATGAACTGACCCACTCCCCAACGTGTGAAATACGTAGAAGGGTCTCCTCACCTTACCTTAGTCAGTCTCGACGGGTGCGCATTCTACATGAACTGACCCACTCCCCAACGTGTGAAATACGTAGAAGGGTCTCCTCACCTTACCTTGGTCAGTCTCGACGGGTGCGCATTCTACATGAACTGACCCACTCCCCAACGTGTGAAATACGTAGAAGGGTCTCCTCACCTAACCTTAGTCAGTCTCGACGGGTGCGCATTCTACATGAACTGACCCACTCCCCAACGTGTGAAATACGTAGAAGGGTCTCCTCACCTAACCTTGGTCAGTCTCGACGGGTGCATATTCTACACGAACTGACCCACTCCCCAACGTGTGCAATACGTAAAAGGCTCTCCTCACCTAACCTTGATCAGTCTCGACGGGTGCATATCCTACATGACACGACCCACTCCCCAACGTGTGCAATACGGGAAAGGCTCTCCTCACCTAACCTTGGTCAGCCTCGACGGGTGCATGTCCTACATGACCTGACCCTCTCCCCAACGTGTGAAAAACTTAAAAGGCTCTCTCACCTAACCTTGGTCAGTCTCGACAGGTGCATATTCTACATGAACTGACCCACTCCCCAACGTGTGAAATACGTAACAGGCTCTCCTCACCTAACCTTGGTCAGCCTCGACGGGTGCATATTCTACATGACCTGACCCACTCCGCAACGTGTGAAATACGTAACAGGCTCTCCTCACCTTACCTTGGTCAGTCTCGACGGGTGCGTATTCTGCATGAACTGACCCACTCCCCAACGTATGAAATACGTAACAGGCTCTCCTCACCTAACCTTGGTCAGCCTCGACGGGTGCGTATTCTACATGAACTGACCCACTCCGCAACGTGTGAAACACATAGGGTCTCCTCACCTAACCTTGGTCAGTCTCGACGGGTGCGTATTCTGCATGAACAGACCCACTCCCCAACGTGGGAAATGCGGAAAAGGCTCTCCTGACCTAACCTTGGTCAGTCTCAACGGGTGCATATTCTACATGACCTGACCCACCCCCAACGTGTAAAATACGTAAAAGGATCTCCTGACCTAACCTTGGTCAGTCTCGACAGGTGCACATTCTACATGACCTGACCCACTCCCCAACGTGTGAAATGCGGAAAAGGCTCTCCTGACCTAACCTTGATCAGTCTCAACGGGTGCATATTCTACATGACCTGACCCACCCCCAACGTGTAAAATACGTAAAAGGATCTCCTGACCTAACCTTGATCAGTCTCAACGGGTGCATATTCTACATGACCTGACCCACCCCCAACGTGTAAAATACGTAAAAGGATCTCCTGACCTAACCTTGGTCAATCTCGACGGGGGCCTATTCTACATGAACTGACCCACCCCCGACGTGTGAAATACGTAAAAGCCTCTCCTGACCTAACCTTGGTCTGTCTCAGCGGGTGCATACTCTACATGAACTGACCCACCCCGACGTGTGAAATACGTAAAAGGCTCTCCTAACCTAACCTTGGTCACTCTTGAGGGAGCATATACTACACGAACTGACCCATCCCCGACGTGTGAAATACGTAAAAGGCTCTACTGTCCTAACCTTGGTCTGTCTCAACGGGTGCATATTATACATGAACTGACCCACTCTCCAACGTGGAAATACGTAAAAGGCTCTCCTAACCTAACCTTGGTCAGTCTCGACGGGAGCATATACTACATGAACTGACCCATCCCCGACGTGTGAAATACATAGGGTCTCCTCACCTAACCTTGGTCAGTCTCCACGGGTGCGTATTCTACATGAACTAACCCACTCCCCAACGTGTGAAATACGTAAAAGGGTCTCCTCACCTAACCTTGGTCAGTCTCGATGGGTGCATATTCTACATGACCTGACCCGCTCCCGAACGTGTGAAATACGGAAAAGGCTCTCCTGACCTAACCTTGGTCTGTCTTAACGGGTGCATATTCTACATGAACTGCCCCAACCCCCGACTTGTGAAATATGTAAAATTAAGGCTCTCCTAACTTAACCTCGGTCAGTCTCGACGGGTGCATATTCTACATGAACTGACCCACTCCCCAACGTGTGAAATAAGGAAAAGGGTCTCCTGACCTAATCTTGGTCAGTCTCAACGGGTGCATATTCTACATAACCGGACCCGCTCCCCAACGTGTGAAATACGGAAAAGGCTCCCCTGACCTAACCTTGGTCAGTTTCGACGGGTGCATATTCTACATGACCTGACCCGCTCCTCAACGTGTGAAATACGTAAGAGGCTCTCCTCACCTAACCTTGGTCAGTCTCTACGGGTGCATATTCTACATGAACTGACCCACTCCTCAACGTGTGAAATACGTAAAAAGGTCTCCTCACCTAACCTTGGTCAGTCTCGACGGGTGCATATTCTACATGAACTGACCCACTCCCCAACGTGTGAAATACTTAAAAGGCTCTCTTCACCTAACCTTAATCAGTGTCGACGCGTCCATATTCTGCATCACCTGACCCACTCCCCAACGTGTGAAATACGGAAAAGGCTCTCCTGACCTAACCTTGGTCAGTCTCGATGGGTGCATATTCTACATGACCTGACCCACTCCCCAACGTGTGAAATACGTAAAAGGCTCTCCTGACCTAACCTTGGTCAGTCTCAACGGGTGCATATTCTACATGAACTGACCCACCCCCGACGTGTGAAATACGTTAAAGGCTCTTCTAACCTAACCTTGGCCAGTCTCGACGGGAGCTTATTCTACATGAACTGACCCAGCCCCGACGTGTGAAATACGTAAAAGGCTCTCCTCACCTAACCTTGGTCTGTCTCGACGGGTGCATATTCTACATGAACTGACCCACTCCCCAACGTGTGAAATACGTAAAAGCCTTTCCTGACCTACCCTTGGTCTGTCTGGATGGGTGCATATTCTACATGAACTGATCCACCCCCGACGTGTGAAATACGTAAAAGGCTCTCCTGACCTAACCTTGGTCAGTCTCGACGGGTGCATATTCTACATGACCTGACCCACCCCGACGTGTGAAATACGTAAAAGGCTCTCCTGACCTAACCTTGGTCAGTCTCAACGGGTGCATATTCTACATGAACTGACCCACCCCGACGTGTGAAATACGTAAAAGGCTCTCCTAAGCTAACCTTGGTCAGTCTCGACGGGTGCCTATTCTACGTGAACTGACCCACCCCCGACGTGTGAAATACGTAAAAGGCTCTCCTAACCTAACCTTGGTCACTCTCGACGGGTGCATATTCTACATGAACTGGCCCATCCCCGACGTGTGAAATACGTAAAAGGCTCTCCTAACCTAACCTTGGTCACTCTCGAGGGAGCATATACTACATGAACTGACCCACTCCCGACGTGTGAAATACGTAAAAGGGCTCTGCTGTCCTAACCTTGGTCAGTCTCGACGTGTGCATATTGCACATGAACTGACCCATCTCCAACGTGTGAAATACGTAAAAGGCTCTCCTAACCTAACCTTGGTCAGTCTCAACGGGTGCATATTCTACATGAACTGACCCACCCCGACGTGTGAAATACGTAAAAGGCTCTCCTAACCTAACCTTGGTCTGTCTCAACGGGTGCATATTCTACATGAACTGACCCACCCCGACGTGTGAAATACGTAAAAGGCTCTCCTAAGCTAACCTTGGTCAATCTCGACGGGGGCCTATTCTACATGAACTGACCCACCCCCGAGGTGTGAAATATGTAAAAGCTTCTCCTGACCTAACCTTGGTCTGTCTCAACGGGTGCATATTCTACATGAACTGACCCACCCCGACGTGTGAAATACGTAAAAGGCTCTCCTAACCTAACCTTGGTCTTCTCAACGGGTGCATATTCTACATGAACTGACCCACCCCGACGTGTGAAATACGTAAAAGGCTCTCCTAAGCTAACCTTGGTCAATCTCGACGGGGGCCTATTCTACATGAACTGACCCACCCCCGAGGTGTGAAATATGTAAAAGCTTCTCCTGACCTAACCTTGGTCTGTCTCAACGGGTGCATATTCTACATGAACTGACCCACCCCGACGTGTGAAATACGTAAAAGGCTCTCCTAAGCTAACCTTGGTCAATCTATGTTGTACAATATAAAGTGGTTTTATGCAAACTAAAATTGTTATTCTGCTGTAACGCATGACAAAGAATCACTCGCAAACACGCTAGGGACAATCTTACTCTAAAGTTGTTGTTGTTGTATTTCTGCGCTAATAATGGGAGCGAGAGTAGGCATTTCATGTGTGAATAAGTTGTGGCGAACTCAGTCAGTAGAAAATGTAATAGAAATAAAGCTATAGTAGCTATAGCAAATAATAGAAACAAAGGTATGTATGTATTTATATGTATAGAGCCGTATTCGACTCTAGTTTACGTGTGGACGCTAAATGCAAAATCTCATCGAGCGAAGTGTGGCAACTTTTCGAGAAAAACAGACCATTTTCATACGTGGTTTGCGTTCCACCGTGACATATGAGCATGAGCTAACGCGCCTTGGCCGATGTCACAAGAGTACGCGGCCAGGATAAAGGTGATGGAGGACCGCTTTGAGATATGGCAAAACGCAATCAGCTATAGTTTCGCTTTAATCGGTGCCTAATGAGGCTTGTGCACACGACGTCACGCGCAGCCTTTGAGCGACATGGAGCCACGTGACATGGGGAGACATGGGGATGCTCCACAGGCGTCTTACAGCGGACCGAGTGAAGGAGCAGCGTGTGCTTTTGCAATTTCCTGTCATAATTGCACGTATACCGCAACAACTCACGGAATGCCCTCCTATACTGTGACTCCGGTGTGGCAATATGTTTTCCAACGTCACGTGACCAAACGTGACGTCACTGCACAAGCCTCATTGCTAGGCAGTACAGGACAACACCTCCATACCAGATATAGCACAAGGCTTGCGTGCTACGTCACACAGGGAGGTCTGCTGTTACAACCGTTGATGCTGCTACGGCATCAATGAAAGTGGGAACAAGTGAAAAGCTCACTGAGGCCTCCCTGTGCGTGACGTAGGGCACAGTCCTTCTGCTATCTTAGCGGTGTTGCATACAGGAACTGGACGTTATTGGTATAGTGACGGCACGGCAGCGAAAGCTCTACGCAACGGTGGCACTGAGCAATGTGAGAGAGCATGCTACAGCTTGTGCTTAGCTTTAGCTTAGGTCGGGACCAGCAAGAACAAAACAGAGTCACGTCACCACTTGGATGCGTCATCAAAAAAAAAAAAGACACGGTGCAAAGTCAGCCCGCGCTTAGTCTGCATAGGGGTATAGCCTGCATTTAGGGCGCAACATTCCCGTGTGCGAGCGATAAAACCCATTTGATAGCCATCGGGCTAGCCTGGTAGAATCACTCGTGTGAGCGCTTAGTATTTTGCAGTGTGCCCGTTAAAGTGAATATAAGGTAAGGTGACCGAGGCTAGCAGACGACCGTATGTGCACGTACCTTTGGACAGGAGTTGCAGAAGATTCACCATCTTGCCTTTTCCTCTACTCAGTGTATGAAGCTAGGTATCTGTGGTGCGTGCTCCTGGTTATTGTGTCGGAGCAAGTCGTTCTGCTTGTACGCACTGTTTGCTAAGACAAATGTTTCCGTGCCGTGATAGTGCGTATAGGGGTGTCTCGCGATAGCTGAACAACAGAAAGGTGTGTAGTAACGTACACTGTTCAAACAGGCGTTCACTCCGTAGCTTGAAGCCAACCACCATTCCGAATGGCATTCTGTCTCCTGATATGTCGAAAACAGGAGAAGGGGCCTATCTGGAGCATGCATAATGTGTCCCAGATAGGCTCCTCCTCCCATTTTCATCAAATCCGAAGACAGAATGATATCATTCGGACTGGTGGTTGGCTAGAAACGTGCTATGCGGTGAAGTTCTGTTTTAACAGTGCACGGTGTAGGATTGTAGAAACATATAGTATCGTCAAGAGTAACAGTTATATCCACAACGAGTTTCTTACATGCACTTTCAAGTGGCGACAGTAAAACAGAAGTATTCCTCGTTTCAGCAAAAATTGAACAACAGACAATAAGGGAAGGTAACTACTGCTTTTCTTGCTTTCAATTTTGACGGAGAGTGTTTGTTTGTATTTACACTTAGAGGGGCGGCCCTCGTTATGAAGGCGTTGTTACAGTTAGCTTTGACGAGAGCCGTACATAGCTACACGCTTAGAAATGAACTCCACCGCATACCACGCTCCTAGCCAACCACCATCTCTAATGATATCGTGAAAACGGGAGGCGTGCGTCTTTTTGTGACACTTATGCTGTCCATAATTGTCACAAAAGATACGGACGCCTCCTGTTTTTAACAAATCGAGTCAGATAACGATATCTTTCGTGATGATGCTTGGCTAAGAGCTTGCTATGTGGTGAAGTTCTGTTTTAACAGTGTACGGTGTAGGATTGTAGAAACATATAGTATCATCAAGAGTAACAGTTATATCTACTACAAGTTTCTTACATCCACTGTCAAGTGGCGACAGTAAAACCGAAGTAATTCTCGTTTCAGATAAATTGGACGGTAGCTTACGGAAACTAGCGGAAAGTAAGTACGGCTTTTCTTGCTTTTAATTTTGTAATTTTTGTGCTTTGAAACCTCCGTACGCAATAAAGGGATAGGCCTAAAAACCCTAAACCAAGAAGGTGGTTGAAGTCTGGTAAGGCAATTTCAGTTGGTATTCCTTGAATACCGCCAATGAAACATGTGTAGCCTACATGTACAGCTCGCATGAGAATTAACCATTCCGGACCCTGGTGGCGCTTAGTAGAAATAATGGCGGAGAGTGTTTGTTTGTATAAAAATTATTATTATTATTATTACAGTTAGAGGGGCGGCCCTCGTTATGAAGGTGTTGTTACAGTTAGCTTTGACGAGAGCCGTACATATCTACACCCTTAGAAATGAACTTCACCGCATAGCACGCTCCTAGCCAACCACCATCTCTAATGTTATCGTGAAAACGGGAGGCGTACGTCTTTTTGTGACACTTATGCTGTCCATAATTGTCACAAAAGAGGCGGACGCCTCCCGTTTTTAGCAAATCGAGTCAGATAACGATATCATTCGAGATGATGGTTGGCTAAGAGCTTTCTATGCGGTGAAGTTCGTTTTTAATGGTGTACTCTACGTGCATGTGCGGTTAGCATCGCATTTGCACTCTCAGAACAGAACAGCCGCCGAACTTTACACTGAACGTATCATCGCCATGTGTCTAGTTGCTGTGTCCCGTTTTCTCTTTTTTCTTGCCTTTCTTTTTGCTCTTGCTCTGTGGCAACTTGCCGCCCGTCTCGGCAGGCAGACCGCCTTCTCTTTCTTATTTTTTTATATTTCTTTTGATAAACAATACCCCCCCCCCCCTCCCCAGAACAGAACTTCACCGCACAGCACGTTGTGCGCAAACCACTGCCACGAGTGATAGGTTTATCGCTTCTGATTTGAAGAGACGCACAGTTGTTGTAGCAATTATCAAATATCCAAATTGTCACAAAAAGGAGTACGCCCCCCCCCTCGCTCTTCGAATCAGAAGTGGCAACTCTATCATCTATGACAATGGTTGGCGGACAACGTGCTATGCGGTGAAATTCTGTTCTGTTCTCTTTCTGCAGGAGGCGGGTCTTGCTCAACGACCCATCTAACACTTTGCTCTCCGCGACGAACTCATGCACCCTCTACGCATCTCCACCCTTCATTCTCTGTCCTCCATTCGTCTTTCTTTCCTTCTTTTCTTTTTTGTTTTTGCTATAGTCGTGACGACGCCCACTTCTGTGTGGCCAACAACGACGAGCCGATCCTGCCATTACCCCCCCCCCCCTCCCCCTATTCTATTCTGAGAGTGACCTTTGTGAGACCGGCGACAGAGAGCCCATTCAGCACTACCACCATCTGAGGGAGTGGGGTATGCGACTCAGGGGAAAAAAGAAACAGAAACCCAGGAGCATGCCTTAAGTTCTTTTTCAATATCACGCCACGTTCAAAGTGTCTTAGCATAAGAAAAAAACACATACACGCAATTTCGACGTGTCAGAGCTTGATGATGATGCTGGTTTGGGTCAGGTCGCTCGAGGGTAGCGGAGGAATCACTATCTAATTAATGTGCTGCTGAATGAGCACTCTCAAAATTGATGTCCCAGTACGTCTGCGTCGTCCGGGTAGTTCTCGACTCCCTACGCACTTTATTATTATTATAAGAAATTGCGAAGAGGATGAGGATCACCTGACCCCACCTGCGCTCATCTTCGTGAATCAGCAGATCTCGACCTCATGGATAGCTGCTCGCTCGTGTTGCATTAAACACTTGTTCTCTCAATTGAAGTCATCCTTTCCTAGATTTTGGTGCCGAAACACGGGATCGAACCAGGGATCCCGGGTTCGATCCCGGGTTTTGGGATGCCTAGTTCAGCTGGCAGTTAAGCTTCAGCTAGTTTACGCTGGCAAAATACGTTCATCTCTTGGCTTTATGTGGACGGGAATATGTCGGCAAGCGGTAAAACGACATGTAAACAAAGTCGCATGACCTCAAAATGACGTTTTCTATGACGTGTGATCAGGACAATATGGCGGTTTTACAACAAGCTGCCCAAGCACGCTTGAGGGTAGTTACAAAAATGGCGGATTTATGTCACCCCTGTGGATGGAGGAAAGAACGTTAGCAGACGACGCCCAAGTATCATAGATGATCTCTCCCGATTGGTGGCGTTGTGTGGAACAGACGCCTGGGTGCCTGAATACTAGCTCCCTCCCACGGTGTAGGGTGGAGTCACCCTTTGTAGAAGCGAATGCCGTCAAGCCGCGTATTGACTACCACGCTTACCATGCATGCATGCTATGCACTGATTTTTTCAAACCTCCTTTGTTACAAATTTACTCAGCTCTAAAATGCACTGCGTCACTAAGCGTATCGCTACACCTTTGTGAGCGTACCGCAAGCTGTGCGTGGGAGTCAATATGGCGGAAATTCGTAGCAGACGACGCGGTAGTCTTCATCCTATGCAGAGAGAGCTAGTATTGAGGCACCCTACAGGCGCCTAAACGAGCACCCAAAACAGGCACCCTACACGGCCATCCCTCGGAGACGATAATCGTACAGCTCCTCCGCGCGCGACACCGCCGATAGGGGACAGCTGGCTGGGCCCACGGGCTGGAGATTTCAGACAAGTATATCGCAAGCAGTACATTGCCTCTGTATTTCGGAGCATTGTTTTTTTACATGCATTGTTTTTTTACATGCTAACTTAAATCCATTTAGATTCCTTAAACGCAATGGGCCAGGTGCTGAACTCCCGTGAACGTTAAGGAAGGAAGGTCATCGCACAATGAACAACGAAATGAAAGTGTGTATTAACGAAAGACGTTCGACAACGCCTTCAACACCATGGAGAATTGTACTTCGTTTACCGTGGAAGCGTTGTAATCGCCGAGGCAATCCGCCTCAATCGTCCAGTTAAAATAAATACGACGTGAGTGCTGTCGCGATATTTTGTATGTTTATATGCTTGTTTGCTCTTTTTCAACCGTTTTCGTCCTCTAGAGCCTGAATATTCGTATAGTATTAACTAATTTATCAACAGTAAGCATATATTAGAATGTAATCCTTCACGCTCTCTTTGTTCTGCTTTTCTGCGCTTCTCTTTCTTCCCTTCGTTAATGGCTTCGTGTAACTGTTGCACATCTGCGGGGGCGACACCCTCGCCCCTCGTTGTTTTGTATGTGTTTGTCTTAAAATAAAGTGGCGTCACAGTGATACCAGCGCTCGGGTCCATCCTCTGGGCCTATATAAGCGGCAGCCTGGTCCACTGTAGGCAGTTCGTCTTCAGGAAACTGTCTTGGTTGTTAGTTACTCCGTTGCCTCGTCCCTCTTCCCGCCTTGTGTGAGAACTTTGTTCTTCCCTCGGCTGTGGGAGACGTGGACAAGGGACAAGCTCCCCTTCCCGCTGTGGAAAACTAAAAGCCGGAAAGAAGTGCAAAGAACCGGAAAGAAGTGCAAAGTTTCCTTGGAATCTGCAACTGCTATCGCCGTTTCATAAAAGATTTTGCGCGCTTAGCCCGACCATTAACCGACCTCACAGGGAAGGGCGTAACCTTTGTATGGACAGCTGAGTGTGATGCCGCAACACTGAAGCGACGCCATGTGTCGGAACCAGTGTTGTGCCATTTCGATCCAGGCAAGCCGACAGAGATACGCACGGACGCGCGCGATTGCGGAATTGGTGCTGTCCTCGTGCAAAGAGATGGACACGGAGAACGTGTGGTTGCTTACGCCAGTCGCCGCCTCAACAGAGCGGAATGCAACTACAGCACAACAGAAAAAGAGTGCCTTGCCGGTGTGCACGCCTGCCATCAGTTTCCAACCCTACGTGTTTTGAAGCACATTTACTGTTGTGACGGACCAATCTAGTCTCGCATGGCTAATCAATGTAAAGAATACAAACGGACACCACCAATCAGGTGGTGCCTTCTACTTCAAGAACTACACTCTTAAAAATGAACTTCACCGCATAGCACGCTCCTAGCCAACCATCATCTCAAATGATATCGTTATATGCCCTTATTTGTTGAAAACGGGAGGCGTACGCCATTTCTGTGACAATTATGAACAGCATAAGTGTCACAAAAAGGCGTACGCCTCTCGTTTTCAACAAATCAAGGCAGATAACGATATCATTTGAGATGATGGTTGGCTAGGAGCGTGCTATGCGGTGAAGTTCATTTTTAAGAGTGTACGCCATCGAGTAGGGAGGAAGAACAATAACGCCGATGCCTTATCCCGCCTTCCCTGTGATCCAGCTCCAGTAATTGAAGAATCCGTGCTCCCGCTTCTCATCATGGACCAAGGTAATCTCGCGGAGCAGCAAAACGGCGATCTATTTATTTATTTATTTATTTATTTATTTATTTCAAATACTGCAGCCTCTATGAGGCTATAGCAGGAGCAGGCATGCTTGGTTACAGAAGTCTTTCACAGGTAATTCCCTTATAGCACCAGGTAACCTATTCCATTCATCAACTGTATGAGGAAAAAAACTATATTTAAAAACATCTATACGTGAACGCATAGGAACAATGTTCAATGGGTGTGAGTTCCGAAGACTGGACGGCCGTGCAAACGTCAAGTAAAGTTCATGGCGTATGTTAATCTGTTTATGAGCTATTAAATGCAAAAATTTTAACCTTTCAAGGGCACGCCTCTGCCGCAGTGGAACTCAGTGCGGAAGATGGAGAAAACTGACTGTCGTAACGTTTCATAAGAAATCTAACTGCCTTACTTTGAATTGACTCTAGAACATTAATGTCACTATTGAAATGAGGGTCCCAAACGACAGAAGCGTACTCCAGAATTGGACGTACTAAGGTTTTGTATGCAAGGAGCTTGGTATCCGTGGAGGCCAATTTTAACGTTCGTTTCAGGTAGCCAAGCTTCTGCAGAGCGTTAGACGAAACAATTTTGACATGGGTTTTCCAGTTTAGGTTAGAAGAAAAATGCAGACCCAGATATTTATACGTATCAGCCTTACGTATTGCATGACCGTCAAGTATGTAAGAAAATGAAAGAGGGATCTTCCTGTTGGTAAAAGACAGCACAGCGCATTTAGAAAAGTTAATATCTAGTTGCCACCTTTTACACCAGTTGTAAAACATCAAAAGTGACTGGTTAAGATTGACTTGATCATCCGCTGATTTCACTCTAGAATACAAGACGCAGTCGTCTGCATACAATCTTATCTCTGAGGAGACCTCACTGACAACATCATTTATGAATAACAGAAAGAGCAGTGGCCCTAGCACAGATCCCTGGGGGACACCCGACAAGACGCTAGATTTGGTCGAGTCATGTCCATCAAACGAAACAAACTGGGTTCGCAATGAAAGATAGTTTTCGATCCAGTACACAATCCTATCATTCCTAATTAATGCTTTTAGTTTTAGAATCAGCTTAGCATGGCATACCTTATCAAAGGCTTTACTCAGATCAATGAAGATAGCGTCAACTTGGGTTTTATCATTAATCGCAGATGCAAGAAAGTGAGTGAATTCCAACAGTTGTGTCAGGGTTGAAAATCCCCTGCGAAAACCGTGCTGACGAGGAGATAAAATTGAATGTGTTTCTAAATAATCAGTAATGTGCTTACATAGAATATGTTCAAAGACTTTGCACGATGTTGAGGTTAATGAGATAGGTCTGTAGTTAGCCACCAGTTGTTTGCTACCAGTCTTGTGTATAGGAATTACTTTTGCTACTTTCCATGCTGTGGGAACGACTCCTGTATTTAAAGATTTCTCAAAGATGATTTGCAAGTATTTAGATGCCCATTCAGCGAACCGATATAAAAATATATTGGTCACACAATCTGGACCACTGCTCTTCCTCGTATCCAGTTTCAACAGTAGATTGAATATTCCTGATGAATCAATCTCGGTATCCTCTAGCACAGGCAATTCAGAAGTGACATGAAATTCTGGAGAAATTCCATCGTCGTGCGAGAACGTAGTAACAAACTGGTTGTTAAAGTCAGTAGCAATAACAAGAGGATCATATTCCAGGTGGTCATTGATCAGAAATAACCTAGTCCGATCATTTTTGGGCAGAATGGACCGCCAGAATTTCTTAGGGTTCGTTTTGTATGAGCTGCGACAAAGAAACCTCATACGCTAATTTAGCTTCTCTCAATTTACGCTTAAGCTGAGATTTTAAATTATGGAATTCACATCTTAGGATGTGATTGGTACTAACAATCATCCTCGCAATTCGCCTCTTAAGTTGCAAGATTTCCCGTGTGTACCACGGCTGTGATGGTGTCCTTCTTTTGAATTTCAACGGGACAAATAAAGATATGCACTTCTTAATTATGTTTTGGAATGTAGTATACAAAGAGTCAGCGTCACAAGTATGTGCAATACCACAAAAGGAGCCGAAGAAAAAGCTTAGTTCATCTATAATTGCAGTTGAGTCGGCATTATCGAAGTCAAGGATGGGTATGCGGACGGTTGGCGCTTGAGGAACATTGATGTTAATGCTAACGAGCACAGCATTATGGTCAGAGAGCCCATGTATTATCTCGTACGAGCACCCTCTCGTAAATAGATTATTACTCACAAACACTAAATCCAAAATTGTTCCCTGACGTTCGGGAGCAGTTCTAGTGGGCTCTCTAACAATCTGCACTAAATCAAGAGCAATTCTTAGGTCGATTAAAGATTCACCCTCTATTTTGTCATGATCCCCAATTAACAAAGTACTCCAGTTGACATGTGGGAGATTAAAGATCCATTCTTGGCAAGAATTATTCAACATTTGGAAAACTCGGATGGCCAGGTTGAGCGTAAAGTAAAAAGAACAGCCATACACTGTTAAAACAGAGCTTCACCACATAGCACGCTCTTAGCCAACCATCATACAGAATGGTATCATGATGTGTCATGATTTACTCAAAACAGGAGGGAGGCGCCTATCTGGGACAAGATAACCTGTCCCAATAGGCGCCTCCTTCCTCTTTTTAACAAATCAATGTGCAGAACCATATAATTAGGAATGATGGTTGGCTAGGAGCGTGCTATGTGGTGAAGTTCTGTTTTAACAGTGTATACGAGGCAGATACTTTTGGCCGAAGATGTTTTCCGACGCTACGAAGTACGTGATGGGCTGCAAAGATTGCCAGACAACTCCTCTCGAGCCAATGGGGGTTTCTGTAACCCAGTCCACCTGTTTGCCCCTTTCAGCAGGTTGGAATGGATTTTGTGGGTCCACTTACGAAGTCGAAGACCGGTAAACGTTACGTCCTAATAAAATGACAGACTACCACTCCATGTTTGCGGAAGCCGTTGCAACTCCAGCAGCCACGCATCGTGTGCGGCCAAAGGATGCGTTGAGAACATCGTGCTCAAACATGGTGCTCCGGAGAAGCTGATCACTACCCTGTTAAAACAGAACTTCACCACATATCACGCTCCTAGCCAACCATCATTCCTAATTATACCATTCGGTGCATTGATTTGTTGAAAATGGGAGGAGGCGCCTATCTGGGACAGATTATCTTGTCCCAGATAGGCACCTCCCCCCTGTTTTGAGCAAATCGTGACACAGAATGATATCATTCGGTATGATGGTTGGCTAGGAGCGTGCTATGTGGTGAAGTTCTGTTGTAACAGTGTAGGGCCCGGATTTGTAGGCACTAACAGGGGGCGCTCTTGACCGCATAGCACGCAGTATGCCAATCATCATCGCGGATGATATCGCTCTGTTTCCCGATAAGCTGAGAAAGGGGGCGCGCCCCGTTTTATGTATCAACATTCTTTCAAATCGGAAGATAAAATAATACGGTTCTGAAGGTTGGTTGGTCTAGAATGATTTATCCGACGGAGAGCGCTACCTGTTAGCGCCTAAAAATCCATCAAAATCAGTGATCACAGGTCGCAGACAGCACTTTGTGGCAACGCTACTGGACGTAATACTCGTCCTGCTGAAGACCAATCATGCAAAGACAACAGCTTATCATCCGCAAACGAACGGGCTCCGTGAGAGGTTTAATCACTCCTTGGTGGACATGATAAGCATACAGGGTGTCCCAGAAAACGTGTCATTGAATTATAATAAAAAAAACAACGCCAACTAGAATCACGCGGTCAACAGCATTTGTTCTTATTAGGTTTTTGCCACCTCCTAATGTGAATGTCATGTACTCCAAGTTTAATTATGTAAATATTTGCGAACTGAACTCGGAAATTTGCCAAGTAAAGGTCACTTTTTTGCCCCACCAATATGAAGAGCGTGCAGAGTTCACTCAAATTCATGATAATTCGCAGTGATATTCACGAGCTATCCCATCGGAAAAAATAGCCGAATATCGTGCTTTTCGGAGCACCGAACCATAGCGCGCGATGACGTTTTGAGCGCAATCGCTCTGAGTGCGACGAAAGGAGGTTCCGAAGCCAGCCCACAGAGTGATAGTAGAAAAAGTAACAGTTCCTAAAATTGGGAGAGGGAAAGCATTATCTCAGCGAAAGTCGGACGTGATAAGCCGTTCCTGTTTTATCTCTTTCTGCGATGTCGGGAAGGGCTGGGTTTCCAACCTCCTTTCGTCGGGCTGACAAAGATTGCGCTGAAAAATTCATCGTGCGCTATTCTGTGCGACCTCCGTAGAGCATGATGTTCGGCTATTTTTTCCGATGGGATAGCTCCTGAATATCCCTGTCAATTATCATTAATTTGACTAAATTAGACACGCTCTTCACATTGGTGGGGTAAAAAAGTGACCTTTACTAGGCAACTTTCCGACTTAAGCTCGCAAAAAGTTACATGAGGAGGTGGCAAAAACCCATTAAGAACAAATGCCATTGACCGCATGACTCTAGGTGGTGTAGTTTTTTTATTATAATTCAATGACACGTTTTCTGGGACACCCTGTATACGTGTCAGCGAACCAGTAGGACTGGGACGAATTTCTTCCGTATATTTTGTTTGCATATAATTCTTCCCAGCACGAGACGACTGGATACACCGCCTTCTTTCTCCTGCACGGATATGAGCCCACAGATAGTGCAACATCGCCTCGAGCGTGCCCGAGAAATTGTTGCCGAAAGGGAGAGAAATACGCAGCGCAAGAACAAGCAGCGCTACGATCAACGCAGACGGGAACACAGCTTACAACCTGGCGACTTCGTCTACGT
This sequence comes from Ornithodoros turicata, assembly GCF_037126465.1. Classification (NCBI taxonomy): domain Eukaryota; kingdom Metazoa; phylum Arthropoda; class Arachnida; order Ixodida; family Argasidae; genus Ornithodoros; species Ornithodoros turicata. The sequence goes on from NW_026999390.1 coordinate 484,322, forward strand.
ATATTCACCGGCAAGGTCGAAGAACAGGACAAGGAAGCTTCTACACTGCTACACAGGGCCCATTCCGACTTGTAAGACAGACTGCGGAAAACGATTGGGGAGTAGAAAATAGAACTGGCTCCAAGACAGATGTGGTGAACGTTGCTCGACTGAAGCCGTATCGCCCGGAATGGGAATTAGACAGCTCAGACAGCGATCCAGATGGTTCAGATGATGCGCCGGAGTGCCATGGAGCCTGTGACCTTGGCAAATCCAGTGACTCCGAGAACGAATTTTTTTTAGTGCGGACGACTCATCGGATGTCGAGGACGATGCACGTACGAAGGATACCGATGCACATGGCCGGCCTCGTCGTAACGCGCGACCTAACGAACATGCTGACTTTGTATATTACTGATCCGCCATTATCCATAGCCCAATGTTTTAAACGCTTTGACGCTACTCTGAAGTCAGAATGAATGCTTGTTATTCTATTCACTGTTTCTTATGTTTTTTTGTGCTAGGTACTATGGTTTTGTTGAAGAGTGGGGACACTCTTTCTTCGTAGGGGGGAGGTGTCGCGATATTTTGTATGTTTATACGCTTGTTTGGTCTTTTTCAACAGTTTTCGTCTTCTCGAGCCTGAGTATTCGTATATTATTAACTAATTTAGTAAGCATATGTTATAACGTAATCCTTCACGCTCTCTTTGTTCTGCTTTTCTGCGCTCCTCTTTCTTCCCTGCGTTAAAGGGACTATGAAATGATTTTTTTCTCGTTTTCATCAGAAAGAAAACACTTTTCTGAGTGCAGAATCAAAATTTTACCTTCATCATGCGAGGAGTTTTCTCTGGAGCGAATTTAAACGGAGCCGCGAAGGGAGTACAGCTGGCGCCACGCCGTGTCGAGCTGCCGCGCGAAGACGCCATGAGTAACTTGACGCGAACCACGATCGGGTCCGCGACACGTCATCGTTACGTGTCGTGGTGCCGCCAGGAGCATGCGCCGCAGGATCAGTTGGAAACAAGCGGGTTGTAGCGGAGTATATTTGTCTCCTCCCATTAAACTTCTGCTAGTTGCGAGTCTGCAGGTCTCCTGTCGCATTTGTTTAACCCACCTCTACGCGTCTCTTGCTGCAATTTCACTCAAGTATGGATCAGTAGGATCCTGTGTATGCGTTCATCGGGGGTGGAAATCTCCATGATCTCCGTGCGGTGGTCGCAGTCTATCGCAGTCGCATCCTGTGGTTTTCGCCGACATACCGAGACGATGTTGGATGGTTGGTTGCCCTAATTCACGTCAATATCCCCGGAGCATCCAGGGTCATATGCTTCTCAGTGACGAGACGGACAGCTTTTGATGCCAGGAAGCAATGGGATCGCCGGAATGGAAAGACGGCGCGGTGCCATCGACTGCCCGTGTTTGTAGCGAACATTTCAATGATTACGATTACGAAAGAGACGCTTAAGCTCTTCCACGTACTGGATACCGAGCTCAGTGGCGTTTGAATAAAGGTGTAGTGCCATCACAATACCTGTCCACACCGGGGAAAGAACATCGGCACCTAAACGGCGCAAAAGTGTTAGTACTTTCTTTTCGTTGTTTGGGCTAACAAGGTTAGAACCTTGTGGCCGCTTGGGGCCCATATCAGGGAGAGGGAGGAAGTGTAAAAAAAAGACAAAGTGGAAGTTACCGAATCTCGTCACCAAACTCAGGTGATACACTGTTGATAGAAATAGACTTCGTTTAGCATGACCTTAGAAACCATGCTTTAACATATTGAATATATGTATCCGTGCTCTTCCCTTCACTTATGTGCTTTTATGTTTAGAGGTAATTTCCTCAGCATAGCAGGAAACCCCTGAGTTGAGACAGCATGGCCAAGAGCTGCAACCCACTATTCAGAGTGGACAAATGCTGTGCAGCCTCCTTCCGTATACCTCTTTGCAGCATTATCTTGCCTCCCATTCAAGCTCTGTATATTGTTCACAGCTTTTTTTTAAGTTTTGTGATTTGATTTCAGTTTACATTATCATATGCACAATCATATCAGTTTATCATATCATATGATATTAAGGGGGACATTTTCTTGATTGTACCTGAATAAGCTAAGGTGCTTTTAAGAGCTGCAGACTTTTGTTCCTTATCTTAAAATCATTACTTACGTGCACTTCATCCAATTGCATTCACCGGAACTGGAGTTGCATTCTGCGCTCTTAAAAATGAACTTCACCACATAGCACGCTTCTAGCCAACCATAAGTAGTAGTTACTGGACACAGACTGTCCGCAACGCTACAAGGCTTCTGGACACTTTTAATTAGCAATTAGAGCTAATTGGGACCCCCCACATTAATCAGGACCCTCCAGGGAGTCATTACACTAATTGGGGAGCATCTAACTCGTGTCCAGACCACCCTGTGCATTACCGACAACCTCTGTCCACAAAAAATAAAAAAATAGGTAGAAAATAAAATAAAATAAAAAGTTAGAATTAGAGTGGAGAGAAACAATTTATTCGAAAATCAACGATGCCGCGGCGAAGAAGCCGCTCCGCAACACCCTAGTGATCTGCGCCTGCCATGTTGGTAGTTGGCGACGGGCAGTTGCAGAGATCGACGACAGGTGGCTAAGTAGTTGCAAGGCATCACACCAGATGGCGCCACCATCATAGCTCTATGCGAGAAAGAGAACAGCAAGATACAAGCGGCAGGTAAAAATAGCAGCACTGCTAAACAAGTCTAGACATGCGAGAGAAAAGGTTAACACACAGTACACACAGAAAACAGTACACATCGGGGAAAAGGCAATCGACTAGGCCTAACCACAGCGTCACAACACTATGCAGCTAACACAAGGCGGGAACAGCTAAATGTGCGTTAACACGGAGAAAAGGCTTGCTCTCCGCTAAACAAGTCTAAACATGCGAGAAAAGGCTTAACACGAGCGCGGTCAAACATCGACAAATCACTCGTTGGTCACCGCTAAACACGGAGGGGGGGGCACGGCGAACATGCGAGAAAAGGAGCACGGCAAATCACTCACCTTTTCCCCCGTGGCGACTGCTCATCAGCCAGGCAGAAACTGAGCGGGCGCGGGGACGGCGGATCAACCGAGCACACGACTGCTCTCCGCGACAGCCAGCCAGAAACTGAGCGAGCGCGGGGACTGCGGAGCAACCGAGCACACGTCTGCTCTCCGCGACAGCCAGCGAGCAACTGACTGAGGCGACGCGCTGCGGCAGCTACGCATACGCGCGCTCCTAGCGTCCTTTGCTCCACCCGACCGCGAATGCGCGTGCGCTCCTACCGCCACCTGCGGCGACCACCTGTGAGAGGCTAAGAGAGAAGAACATTCCTGCGCCCTCTTCTTGCGTTACTCATTGGTCGTGAAGTCATCCCATTGTCTCAGGGCTACCCTGCTTTTTTGTTTCACACAGTCGACACAACTGGACAAGGTCAATCTGCAATGAAGCCATGGCATGACGTCATCATGCACCTGCGTGGCTCAAGGACGCGTGCGCTCTAGACAGGGGACCTATTATTTATTGAATCACTATCCCAAGATTATTTCCTTTATTCTTCTATAACGATTGAATAGGAAACTATTGCAGAAGAGCACCATGCATGAAAGCTGATCGTAGGAATTCCAAAGTCTTACTAAATGAGACTTGCAAAAGAAGAAAATATCGTAACACATAACTCCATCAACGGCTAATAAGAGGACTAGGCACTCAACAAATCAACACAGAGTATGGGTAACAAGGAGCGCAGAACGATGCGTCTACTCCATCCGACAGCCAGGCACGGAACTGAGTCGTAATGCTTTTTCTCCTCTATAAAGTCATGCATCTATCCCTCTTGCGGTTGATTTCTGAACTAATTTAATTGCGAAATTATTAAAAATAGCACTATTCCCATTCAGGGTAGCACTATCATCGAGACAACAATGTTCCCTGTCAAAAAAGAAAAAATACAAAGCGTCAACAAAGGAAAGCATGCATATCGGGGCATGTCAGAACACGTCAGGACAAATTGCACAGACTGCTGGGCAACCGAGGAAAACAAACACTTGAACAGAGTGAAAAGACACTCACTATCATCGGACACGTACACTACATTCCCTCATTGTAAATCCGCTCGTCACAAAGTCCACCTGCATCGTCGAACACCATTCACCAGTGACGAACCACACATCCGCACCCCATCAGAGGCAGACAGAACCCCAGCGAAACTAAGCTCTTCCACTGACGGCCAACGCAATTGCTAGGAGCAGAATTAACGTGTCCAGACCCGCCAGTGTCCAAGGGAGAAGTGAAACCTTGCATCCCCTGCAGGCCGTTCTCATTGGTCGTGACGTCTCCCTGTTATCTCACGGCTACACTGTTTTTTTCCACTAATGCTCCTCTAGACAAGGTCAACCTGAAACAATAGTGTTGCGGTATGACGTCATCATGCAGGTGCGTGGCTCAAGGACGCTTACGCTCTAGACCGGGGACCTGTTATTTATTGAGTGTAGCAATAAAAAAATGGTGTGTATTGTCCTGGACGGATTTATGAGGAGCACTCTTTTTGAATAAGAGGAGTGCGTGTGCTTAGAAATAGTTTGATGCTGGTTTTCTTCTTCGTTTCTTTTCGCTTTTTTCCCCCTTGTTGTCTGACAAACATGCGCTGACATGCTCTGACCTGTTCTGACATGCTTTCCTTCTACATGTAGTTTTTTTCTTTTTGTACAAGGAATATTCTTGATGATGACGATAGGGCTGCCTTGAATGGGAGTAGAGCTATTCTTAATAATTTTGCGATTCATTTAGTTCAGAGAGTAACCGCGAGGGGGACAGGTGTGTGACTTTATTCAGGAGGAACAAAGCGTCATTATTCAGTTAGCTACATGGCTCTCGGCTGGGATGGACATGTCTTGCTGAACCACTATTTTGTTTTTTCCTGTACAGTAAGACTTTGGGAATGAAATGCTACAATCTCCTCTTATCTATGGTGTTTTTCTGCAATAGTTCCCTATGCAATAATTATAGTAGAATAAAGGAAATAACCTAGGGATAGTGATTCAATAAATAACAGGTCCCCGGTCTAGAGCGTAAGCGTCCTTGAGCCACGCACCTGCATGATGACGTCATACCGCAACACTATTGTTTCGGGTTGACCTTGTTTAGAGGAGCATTAGTGGAAAAAAACAGTGTAGCCGTGAGATAATAGGGTGACGTCACGACCAATGAGAACGGCCTGCAGGGGGTGCAAGGATTCACTTCTCTCTTGGGCACTGGCGGGTCTGGACACGTTAATTCTGCTCCTAGCAATTGCGTTGGCCGTCAGTGGAAGAGCTTAGTTTCGCTGGGGTTCTGTCTGCCTCTGATGGGGTGCGGATGTGTGGTTCGTCACTGGTGAATGGTGTTCGACGATGCAGGTGGATTTTGTTACGAGCGGTTTATATTAGTTCAGAAATCAACCGCAAGAGGGATAGATGCATGACTTTATAGAGGAGAAAAAGCATTACGACTCAGTTCCGTGCCTGGCTGTCGGATGGAGTAGACGCATCGTTCTGCGCTCCTTGTTACCCATACTCTGTGTTGATTTGTTGAGTGCCTAGTCCTCTTATTAGCCGTTGATGGAGTTACGTGTTAGGATATTTTGTTCTTTTGCAAGTCACATTTAGTAAGACTTTGGAATTTCTACGATCAGCTTTCATGCATGGTGTTCTTCTGCAATAGTTTCCTATTCAATCGTTATAGAAGAATAAAGGAAATAATCTTGGGATAGTGATTCAATAAATAATAGGTCCCCTGTCTAGAGCGCACGCGTCCTTAAGCCACGCAGGTGCATGATGACGTCATGCCATGGTTTCATTGCAGATTGACCTTGTCCAGTTGTGTCGACTGTGTTAAAAAAAAGCAGGGTAGCCCTGAGACAATGGGATGACGTCACGACCAATGAGTAATGCAAGAAGAGGGCGCAGGAATGCTCTTCTCTCTTAGCCTCTCGCAGGTGGTCGCCGCAGGTGGCAGTAGGAGCGCGGGCGCATGCGCGGTCGGGTGGAGCAGAGGACGCTAGGAGCGCGCGTATGCGTAGCTGCCGCAGCGCGTCGCCTCAGTCACTTGCTTGCTGGCTGTCGCGGAGAGCAGACGTGTGCTCGGTTGATCCGCCGTCCCCGCGCCCGCTCAGTTTCTGCCTGGCTGATGAGCAGTCGCCGCGGGGGAAAAGGTGAGTGATTTGCCGCGCTCCTTTTCTCGCATGTTCGCCGTGCCCCCTCGTGTTTAGCGGTGACCAACGAGTGATTTGTCGATGTTTGACCGCGCTCGTGTTAAGCCTTTTCTCACATGTTTAGACTTGTTTAGCGGAGAGCAAGCCTTTTCTCCGTGTTGACGCACGTTTAGCTGTTCCCGCCTTGTGTTAGCTGCATAGTGTTGTGACGCTGTGGTTAGGCCTAGTCGATTGCCTTTTCCCCGATGTGTACTGTTTTCTTTGTGTACTGTGTGTTAAAACTTTTCTCTCACATGTCTAGACTTTTATACATTAGACTTTTAGACATGTTTAGCAGTGCTGCCATTTTTACCTGCCGCTAGTATCTTGCTGTTCTCTTTCTCGCATAGAGCTATGATGGTGGCGCCATCTGGTGTGATGCCTTGTAACTACTTGGCCACCTGTCGTCGATCTCTGCACCTGCCCGTCGCCAACTACCAACATGGCGGGCGCTGGTCACTCGGGTGTTGCGGAGCGGCTTCTTCGCCGCGGCATCGTTGATTTTCGAATAAATTGTTTCTCTCCACTCTAATTCTATCTTTTCATTTTATTTTATTTTCTACCTATTTTTTTATTTTTTATGGACACAGGTTGTCGGTAATGCACAGGGTGGTCTGGACATGAGTTAGGTGCTCCCCAATTAGTGTAATGACTCCCTGGAGGGTCCTGATTAATGTGGGGGGTCCCAATTAGCTCTAATTGCTAATTAAACGTGTCCAGAAGCCTTGTAGCGTTGCGGACAGTCTGTGTCCAGTAACTACTACTACCATCATCCCGAATGACAATGTTCTCGCCCTAGATTTGTTGAAAACGGGAAGCGTACGCCTTTCTTGTGACACTTCTGCTGTTCATAATTGTCACAAAAAGGCTTACACCTCCCGTTTTCAACAAATCAGGGCACATAACGAAATCATTTGAGATGATGATTGGTTAGGAGCATGCTATGCGGCGAAGTTCATTTTTAAGAGTGTGTTTTATTCATTTTCTTTTCTCAAACCAGGGAAGCCCATGTGTGTGGCAGCTGAAATCTTGCACCAGGGTAACAAAGCCAGAACAACTCCAGCCAGTACTCTGCAGGTCACCTCTAAATTAAAGAAACTACGTTTGATGCACTATGTCCTCATGATTTTGTTCCTGCTACAACTCTGCACTCTGTTTCACGTTACCAAGAAACAACCTTACCAACCATTACCATATCAGTGGTGTGCTGCTGTGTTCAACTAGTTCAACTTATTCTGGGAATCCTGTAAACCTCGTGCAGCTACTTTGGCCCTTATTTGCTGGTAACACTGGTGCCAATACACTTGTTAGTTGAGCTGTGTGACAGTGTATAATATAATATATTCTGTGTTTGGATATGCATAAAAATTATGCATGTAGTATATAATGTGTATATGTAGATGGTAGGTCTTATATATTTTAGTTATATTGTACTGTTTGAGCGAGCGTTTACATTGTCGACATTTCAGCTGTTTGAGCATAGTGCGCACCCTTGATGGAGCCTGCACAGCTGATGACGCTCTGTCCAGGTGGCAAAAGGAATAGTTCTTTCACGAAGATAGCTGATTTCCGCCAGAAGACCAAAAAGCACTTTATTTGAAATAGTATAAATTACTTGTCGTTTTTGTAATTTCAAAATATAGGGCATGCTACGTGGCTACTGGGGCTTCTTGGTTCTTTTCAGTTACCTCAACTCGTGACTTCAGACTTATGTAACAAAATAATATAAGGTGAAAATGACGCAGGCGAACTGGTGTCGTTGGAATGTGTCCCTCAGTCTCGGGATTATGGATGTATTGCACGGTATTGGAAACATGCTTGAACAATAAATGTGTTAAACAACAAACAGTTATCAGAAATATATACGATGTGCAGAATACGCTGCAGTTGAGTTTCTGTAGGCATGGTGGGCGTCAATGCTAAATGTTCAGATTTACGACGAACTCGACATTGAGTACCTCATAAAACAAATTCTTGCGTGAAACATATTCTTAGGCAAACAACTCCCTAGGATAGGAAGGAAATACAGCCAGCCCGTCCCGTCTGTAGACGAAGCAATGGAGAGTAAATCAGAATCGCTTGAAGGCGTGAATCTGCTTTGACTAATAATAGTAATGATGACGAAGAACACTGGTTGAAACAAAGTAAAACGAAACATTAGACCACCCAGGCTTCTACGACAATTCGTGCAAACAAATCGAACAACAAAAGGGGACATGTTCCAAATATCACAGTCTCACTTCACAACGCACTTGTTGGCACATTGCCAACATGTAAAGATCACTGCAACGCCAAACAACCACCAGACACTTTTCACTGGTCACGGCAATACAACCAATACAAACTTTCCGGTGAATCGCTAGAGGACCACGTAACGCGTCAGCAAAAACCCCATTGCCACGGAGATGGGTGCTTGGGTTTCTTGTTGTGAACAGCCGCCGAGCAGCAGACGATTTCATTCATTGAAAAAGCACAGCTCACATGTCATACCTGCCAGCGCAAGTGTAGCAAACCCAAGCAGCACAATGTACTGAAAGCCGAGTGCAATAGGGGTGGACGGTATCTGTCTTATCAATGTTATTTAGTTTCACGAGTTTGTTCAAGGCCTTCCACCTATCCGTCCACCCCTATTGCACTCGACTTTCAGTACATTGTGCTGCTTGGGAAACGATTCGCACACAAAAAACTTTTCATTATCGCGTTGTATCCGAACGCCTTCAACGAACGAAGAGAAACTTCAGCGCTCAGACGCGACCAGAGACGTTGTGACCTTGTAGGTACGACGAGCAGGCGCCAACGCCCAACGTCGCTTATTTGGCATTACGCAATGCCGGTGACGTAAAGAAGGCCAAAAAGAGAGCCCGTACAATTACCCGACCTGCAGGAGAATGCGCGCGGGAGAGGAGGAACGCGGAAGATACACTTCAAGCGCGCACTTCTCACAGAATGGAGCGATTTCGCCCAGAAAAAATTCTGGCAGATTAGTTTCTCGGCGGGAATAATAGTTTCCAGCAAAAAAAAAGGGGGGGGTCGGGAAATTTCATAGTCCCTTTAATGGCTTCGTGTAACTGTTGCACATCTGCGGGGGCGACACACTCGCCCCTCGTTGTTTTGTATGTGTTTGCGTTAAAATAAAGTTGAGCCACAGTGGTACCAGCGCTCGAGTCCATCCCCGTGGTCTGCCCGTGCTCCGGCTTGGCATGACATTTGGCTTGGTTTCTTCCTCCAAGCCGGCCGGTTTCTTCTGCCGCGCCTTCTGCTGCGCAGAATTGACACAGGGGAAGTGATAAACAGTTCTTTATTAGGGAGCCAGCATATTTCTGGACTTCACTGATCCCACGAGGAACGTGAGTTTTGCTTCCTTCGACTCCAAAGCATTTGCTAGGCCAGTACAGACTTCCCGGTGTGTTTCGTAATCTGTGCTGCGTGCCGAGAATGCGTGAGCGTTTTGCTCCCGTCTGCAAGAACACTTCAGCATCGTGCAGTTCCAATGATTCAAACTACAACTTTCAGAAAGGCTAAAGAAAAAAAGCTATTGACTGCAACAATCGATTACAACTCCGACTGGGTGCCACCTTCGAAAGTAGCGATTTGATATGTTCATTTCGCTCATACGAAAGTTACGGAAGCAATTCGCAACTTGTTTCACACGAAGCCGAAGATATCTCGTACGGGATGCTGTGCCAACCTTATCTGCAGCAGGAGATTGCAGAGGCAGGACTAGGCAGCAGATAAAGGTAAGTCGCGTAATGTTAGACAAGTCAGTCATGCGGTGCAAATGCCATCATAGAAAAGAAAAATACGCTATGTCTTAGTTACTGCTTCATCTTTTAGAGATTAGGCCCCAGCAGGTGTATTATCAGAACAGACTTGGAATTGCCTTATTTGTTAAATTATTTCGCAGGCATTCTGGCACCACCGAAGAGCTTGCACTCCACGTCTCAACTATCACCTTCTGGATTTCAAGCTGAAGGCTGTCACCAGTGCCCAACCAGACGCCCCTTCAAAGTTCATCTGTTTTTGTTGACGGAACACCTGGTGGAGTGACACCTGGTACTGAGACATTATATTTTCTGATTAATAAAGTGCATTGCGTCACTTGTGCTCGACTTCGTTGATTCGTATACTCTTGCTGTTGCTCGCTAGCTTAGAGCAACCATGCCTGAGGTGTTTGTGTTCTTACTCCAGTGCTTTCAGCGTACAGTTAAGAAGTATCATCGTATCATATCCACGGCAGCACATCTTGTGTATTTTGAGTAACGTATAAATTTAAATGTTGGCTAAGATGTTGTATTTTGGTCACAAATCAGGTGTTCCTCCAGAGCCCTCAAGGGTTACATTCATGCAGTTTCATGTGTCAACAGCACGTACAAAAGCACATCCTTTTCTCAGTTTTGAGTAAGGTAAATCGAAATCTTCATGTTGATGTGTCTCGGTCATAAATTATGTTTTTCGAGACGTTTCAGGATTACATTGAAACAGCATCATGTGTGCAACAGTACATTCTTTTACTCAGGTTCAAGTAATGTAAATCCGTCCACTGTTGTGTTCTGGCAATGCAACAGAAGCTTGTATTGCATTCAAGTGGTATCGTGTATACACAAACTTGTTTTATGCCTTTCTGTAGCTGCTGTACTAATATTGTGAGTACAGAGACATTCTTGCAGAACATATCGTAGCATCTTGTGTGCTACTGTTGGTATGACCTCTAGCAGTAGTATATTGATTATTCAGTGACTTCACCTAACATTTACATTCTTACTTTAAGGTAAACCTGTCACACAGATGCCCTGCCCCTTGGTACGCTTAGTTCAAGATTTACCGAAACTATCCACCTGGAGCATTATTTTTCATTTGGCAGTGCATTACTATCACAACGCACCACACACCGCATGTCTAAGGTGTATGTACAATGCATCAAACTTATTCTCAGGTACAGGCGAGCTGGTACGCAATTACAACTTGAAACAATTGACACAGAGATCATAAAGTCATGGCTTTTCCTCCGTGTCTCAGGTTTCATGTTGTTATCCTCACATGCAGCTCATTTCACCTGTGCTGTGCATCATGAGCAACGGAACATGTTGTTTTTGGTCACATGACACGGGACATAAATACTGTACTGCATTCTACATCATATAATCTAGCAGTTGTGCTCACCTGTTTGTGAGCATGAGGCTCACCTGCTGATTGTGTCATCGGTCACCTGTAATCTGCTAACATGCACATAGCTAAAACAAAGTATTGTTGCGGTGGATAAAGAGGAGGCTATTGGGCCGGGCATGGACACGTGCGCTGGTGCAAGGAGAATTGTGTCTGACGGGTTTGGCCAGAACGGACTTCGAACCCTCCCTGCGAGCTTGTAACAATTGGTGTCAGAAGTGGGATTAGAAGTCAGAAGCGCCCAGCGATTTAATTCCGCAATGCCTCCACGTCGACGTAGGCAGCCTCCTCCTGACGTTGCTCCAGCGGAGTGTTCGTCCGGTGACTCGGGATTCGTCACGCTGGATCAATTACGGACTCTACTTCAGGAGAACACGCGCAGCCTGATAGAGCGAATGCGGACGGAGTTCTCTGACGCGGCACGTCAGCCTGAAGAGCCTGCCCGTGATGAGATTCATCTACCGCCGTCGTTTCCGTTGGGCAGTGCGAGTACACGCGTTGGAGAAACTCCTGGAACCCTGGGCCTGGGTCGTCTTCCAACGAGGTCTGCTGTCACCGCAAAGCCGGATAAATTCAATGGTGATATCCCGTGGAGCAGCTATTTGGCGCAGTTCGAGGTAGTGGCAGGTGCTAATGAGTGGTCAGACGACCAGAAGGCATGCCACCTTGTCTCATCTCTGCGAGGATCTGCACTCTCGGTGCTCCAGGCTCTGCCCGACCCCGAGAGGCGGAGCTTCACGCACTTGACGGCGGCCCTCGAGCAACGTTTCGGAGATCGTCACCAGCGAGGCCTCTTCCATGCGCAACTGAGAAGCCGAGTCCAGCTCCCAAAGGAGTCATTGAGTGAGCTCGCTTTCGACATTGACAGGAAAGTTCGAGTCGTTTTCGCCGACTGTGCCCAGGATGTCGTAGACACGGTGGCCGTAGGCTACTTCATCGACGCCATAGCCGATGTGGATGTGCAGCAAGCCGTTCGGTTATCGGGGCCCACTGGTCTGCGGGCCGCCCTAACACGAGCACTAGAAGTGGATACGGCCAAGCGTGCGGCCAGAACAACGCAGGGCCTCTCCCGTCCTGTCCTAGGTGAAGCAAGAGCTCTCGCTCCAGTTTCGGACGATGACTCGCCGACATGCGAGGTAAATGCTGTGCAGCCACTCACGTGCTGGAACTGCGGCGGTCGGGGCCACCTACGACGCTCTTGCCCAAGTCCACCTTTCCGGTCACCTAACACTACGGGAAACTCGGGATTTCGCAGGAGACGTGGCCCGCGGTCGGGAAACGCGTATTAGCTGGGCGCAGGGGGCGTCGTCCAGCTGTAGGGGTCTCTCGTCAAGCGCCCTCAACTTCTGGATTTTACATCGACGGGGGGGTCAACGGCAAGTCATGCCGAATGTTGCTGGACACGGGAGCTTCAATAAGCCTCATTAGCTCGTCGTTTGTTGAGACGTTGCCGAACGCCGACCTCATGCTCTACACAGCCAGTGTGCCAGAACTGCGAACTGTAGCCGGCGACGTTATACCGGTGGAAGGCGTCGCCGCAGTCACTTTGACTATAGCGGGACAAGAGTTTCGACATGCCCTCTACGTCGCCGATATCGTGGATCAGTGCATACTAGGATTTGACTTTATGAAAGACCACCAATGTATTCTTGACCTCCGAGAAGGTACTCTACACTTGGGGACCCGGCAGCTAGTCCTTTCTTCGTGCACCACTACTGCACCTGACCCCAACCCCTATGTCCTGTGTCGTCGGACTGTCATGGTGCCACCGTATGCCGAAGTGATTGTTCCTGGAACGGCGCCGTCCAAGCAACAATGCAAGGTCTCCATTTTCGAGCAGTGCTTGGAAGGGCCTCCAACCGCTGGCATCATCGTTGCTCGCAGCCTGGTTCGTCACGCGCATCCATTGGTACCAATCCGTATCCTCAACGTCACTCCCTCACCCATTGTGCTTCAGCGAGGACAACGCCTAGCGAGGTGTAGTCAGGTCGTGGAGATACACCCCGCTACCGGAGAAGACAGTGCCGCAGATCCCTCCGCCTGTGGTGATTCATGTCTAGCTAGCTATATCGACGAGCTTGTCAACAGTACGGAGCCGGTGCTTTCACAGAGCCACAAACAGAAGATACGCTCCCTCTTTCTAGAGTTTCACGATGTTTTCTCGTTTGCTGCCGCTGACCTTGGCAAGACCACCGCCGCTTCGCACCGTATCGACACTGGTACCGCACGTCCCATCAAGCAGGTGCCCCGACGACTACCACTGAGTAGCCTCGGGGAAGTCGCCCAGCTCATCCAAGACATGAGGAGTCAAGACGTGATCGAGCCCTCTTGTAGTCCCTGGGCATCGCCCATAGTGCTCGTCAAAAAGAAGGACGGTTCCACACGATTTTGTGTGGACTACCGGCGCCTAAGTGAAGTTACGAAGAAGGACTCTTATCCATTGCCCCGCATTGACGACACTTTACATACGTTGGCAGGTGCGACGTGCTTCTCCACCCTGGACTTACGCAGCGGTTATTGGCAGGTTGAAGTAGCCCCGGAGGACAAGGAGAAGACGGCGTTCACCACAGGCCGAGGACTGTGGCAATTTAAAGTTATGCCATTCGGCTTATGCAATGCGCCTGCGACGTTCCAACGACTTATGGAAACTGTCTTGTCTGGGCTACCTCCTGAGGTCTGCTTGGTATATATTGACGACATCATCGTACACAGCAGGACATTGACTGAGCACATAGATCGCTTGCGGCGGGTCTTTCACAGACTACGTACGGCTCATCTGAAGCTCAATCCTAAAAAGTGCAAGTTTCTCAAGCCTTCCGTCGTCTACCTGGGACACCGTGTTTCACCAGCTGGAGTGCAAGCTGACGCAGCAAAAGTTGAGTGCATCCAGTCCTGGCCTGTGCCAACAGACAAGCCTGCCCTCAGAACGTTTCTGGGTTTCTGCTCCTATTATCGTCGTTTTGTTCCGCACTTCGCGGAATTAGCTGATCCCCTCTACCAGTTGCTCAACAAGACACGCACCTTTGATTGGCCACCCGCTTGCAACCAAGCGTTCATTGCTCTGAAATCCTGCCTAACGGAGCCACCAGCACTAGCGTTCCCCCTGCCGGACGCTCCATTTATCTTGGACACTGACGCTAGCCAGACCGGCATAGGGGCCGTCCTGTCGCAGGTGCAGGAAGGCGAGGAGAAGATGGTGGCATGCTTCAGCAGAGCACTTCGAAAACCGGAGAGGAACTACTGTGTGACACGGAAAGAATTGTTGGCCGTAGTCAAATCGGTACAGCATTTCCATCATTACCTTTATGGGCGCCACTTTACACTCAGGACTGATCACACTGCACTCCAGTGGCTGCTCACCTTCCGCAACCCTGAAGGACAAGTCGCGCGCTGGATTCAGACGCTACAAGAGTACGACTTTACGCCCCAACACCGTCGCGGGCGGGACCATAGCAACGCGGACGCATTGTCGAGGTTGCCTTGTGCCAGCACCGGCGGCCACCACTGCGCTCAGCATGCCCCCCAAACACCTGTTTCAATCTCACAGGCGCATGCCACCTGCGCTGTTCGTATCGACAGCGAAGTCACCCGCGACAAGATGCGTGGACATTTTAGGACCCTTACCAACGACAACACGTGGCAACAGGTACGTCCTTGTTGTCATGGACTACTTCACTAAGTGGCCCGAGGCGTACGCACTCCCGAACCAAGAGGCGGTTACAGTGACGGAAGCGTTAGTGACCGAATGGGTAGCCCGTTTCGGGGCTCCCATGCAACTACACTCGGACCAGGGTCGTAACTTCGAGTCACAGGTCTTCCACGACATGTGCGGGTACCTTGGCATCGCGAAAACTCGCACTACGCCGTTGCATCCACAGTCTGACGGTATGGTTGAGAGGTTCAACCGTACGATACTGCAGCACATTAGCCTATTCGTGGCCGAGAACCAGAAGAACTGGGACGATCTCATTCCTCTCTTCCTGTTGTCCTACCGGACAGCACCCCACGAAGCCACCCGGGAAACGCCGGCAATGATGCTTACTGGCCGCGAATTGCGTCTTCCAAGCGACTTAGCCCTTGCGTCGACTCCAGATACTGAGCATACCGCAACCAGCGCCTCGGCCTACCTTCATACACTGCGCTCACGACTGGAGATTGTCCACAGGTTTGCCAGGCACCACATGCAACAAGCCTTCACCCGTATGAAGACACACTATGACTTGAAAGCGTCTGGCGGTGGATTCTCGGAAGGGCAGTCCGTTTGCTTATATAACCCTACACGGAAACGTGGGCTCTCGCCGAAATTGCAGCGTCCCTGGCACGGACCCTACGTTATAATGAAGCGGCTCAACGACGTGGTGTACCGCATCAAGCTGCGGGGACGATCCAGACCTCTAGTTGTCCACGCAGACCGTTTGGCACCATACCGAGGAGCTTCCGCCGCGCCAGCTGTGCGCGACGCGGGATGCCACCGTCAACCGCAACCGGTGGAGGAGGGGAAATAGTGTTGCGGCCGGGCATGGACACGTGCGCTGGTGCAAGGAGAATTGTGTCTGACGGGTCTGGCCAGAACGGACTTCGAACCCTCCCTGCGAGCTTGTAACAGTATTGTTTCTATCACTGAATAAACTTGACTTTCACTCGATTGATATTTTGTGAGTTGAGAATAATGATTGCCTAATAGTTGTGTCTGATCTGAAATCTTTGAGTATTGTTTGCACCGATAATATTTTCTCGTTTGCTTAGAAAGTCTATTCTTAGATTTTTTGCGTTCTATTGTTTTTTGATAGAATTCTTATTGTGTTCTTGAGAGTCGAAGAATTCCAATGTCTATTTGCGATCAATAAAAAATTCGTCTCTGTACACCGATCCTAAGAATATTTTCTTTTGGAGAAAAGAATGAAAAAAAGAGAGGATTTCCCCACCCCCACAGATTGACAACAGGTTCCATGCTTTGGGCTGTATAGATGGAGAAAGTGACCCCACCGAGCTGCATAGAGGGAGAGAGTGACCCCGCCGGGTCTCGAGCCTGGTTGTACTGTGTAAAGCATAGCTGTGGTGCGTGTTTGGATAGCTCTGTCAAGGTAATGTTTATAGTGCCTGAGTAGGATGAAAATTCTATATTGTTAGCTCGCAAGGTTGATTTTATGATAGTTCAAAAGATATATTATTTCAAATTGTAATGTTTGATAGTTTGTTTCGCTATTATTTTCCGGTGTGTTGTTTACATGTTGGCAGATGCATCGTTCAAAGCGTTTCTCTGCTATTCATCCGTGCATGTTTATCGTTTTGATTGATTCTTTTTCAATTATTTTCCTGCATGTGTCTGTTGTTTAGATGCACCGTTTAGAGTGTTTCTCTGCTATTCATCCGTGCATGTTTCTTGTTTTGTTAGATTGTTCTTCAACTATTTATCCTTTGTGTACCTCTTGTTTACGTGTTGGATTTTGGCTCTCTATTAGCTGTTGATCTTGTTTCAGTAATATTTTCCTGTCTGTTGTTTACATGTTGGCAGATGCGCCGTTTAGATTGTTTCTCTGCTATTCAGCGTGAGCTCTGTGCTGTATTAAATTATTCATCATGTGCTGTTCAAAGTGTTTCTCTGTCAATCATCCGTGCATGTTGATCGTTCTGATAGATTATTTTTCATTTGTTTTCCTGCATGTGTCTGTTGTTTATGTGATGTGTTTTGGTTCTCTATTACCTGTTGATCGTTTTTCTTATTATTTCCGTATGTCTATGCTGTTTACTTAATAAGAAGTTGATTAATTGTGTAATGTTGGAATAATCTTCCCTATTGCGCTCGAAAATGTTCATAACTGTCAGGTATACGCCTCCCGTCTTCAACAAATCAGGGCAGATATTATTAGAGCTGATTGTTGGCTAGGAGCGTGCTATGTGTTGAAGTTCATTTTTTAATATATTTTCTGTGTTGAATTCATCAAACAAAGTAAGGTTTGTAGTGTTTCTTAGAATGAAAATTGTATGTGGTTCGACTAGATAAGTCACGAGGATGATTTTATGATAGTTAAAATGATAGATTATTCTCCTCCTCTGTTGTTTTGATTAAGAATATCTTCTTTATAGTGTTATAGATTTTATTTCCTCTTGTGTTCGTGTCCCATGGTCTTCCAGGTTCTCTGCTGTCCGCAATTAAATACATCTATCGGTACTTGTAATTAAAGCTCCACTATGGTGGTCACGTATAATAATGTTAGACTTTTTATAATAAAGCTTTTAATTTTGATTGTAATTATATTGATTAAAAATATATTATTTGATTAAATGTATCATAATGGAATATTAGCTGCTGCGCATGAAGTTACATATTAGAACTATGTAATTAAAACTCCACTATGGTGGTCATGTTAGACTTTTTATAATAATACTTTCAATTTGATAGTAATCGTATTGATTAAAAATATCTTCTTTTATTAAAAATGTGCTACTCCTTCTGCTTAATTGAAAACTTGCGTGATTATCACTAATAAAATACCCCTTCAATGCTATTGCATCAGATTTTTTGGCTGAGTTTTTCTCTTTCACACGGAGTCATAACACAATTCCTGACACTAATGACTTTAATAAACATATTTTCACTTGTACTTTTGTGTATGGCTATCCTTTGCATGTAAATCGCCTACTGCACAACTGCTGTAGCGGGAAAAAAATTGCGATTGAAGTCGACACAGATTGAAAAATGATGAAAGAAGTCGGCCCAGGCTGAAAAATGTGAGCGAGTAAGCGCTCACGCAACCCTCTGGCCACGCTCCGCCCACCGCAGCAGCCCTCCACCCGAGCGCCGCCTGTCGCGCACTGGAAAAAGTCGCAAAAAAATTCGGCGCAGATTGAAAAATGATGAAAGAAGTTGGCCCAGGCTGAAAAATGTGAGAGGGCAAACGCGCACGCAGCCCTCCCCTCGCCGATAAGCGCGCGGACAACGACGGTGTCCCGGACGCTGTGGGGTTCGAACCAGACACCCATGGAGCTAACTGGACACCGGTCTCCCTCGACACCCCCTCGTACTACTTAGTCCACCTGAGATAAGGATTACAAGATAAGGAGCAAAAGTCTGCACCCCTTAAAAGCAACCTAGCTTATTCATTTGTCATGAAAATATCCTCCTGAATATCATATTTGCGATAAAATAAACTGAAAACCAACAAACAGACAAAAAACAGACAAACTTGTGAACAATATACAGAGCCTGTCTCACCTCAGTGGTTTCAGGCTCCGTTGAGGAAGTTACCTGAAAACATGAAAGCAGATACATATGTTAAACATATTACGTAACTGTTCTGTAAAATACGGTCTCTAAGACACTGCTAAGCAAAGTCTATTTTTATCAGCAGTGCACCGCCTAGGTTTAGTGATTCGGTAATTTCCATTTTGTCCTTTTTTTTCTCTGTATCTCTTTTTCTCTCTCTCTCTCTCTCTCTTGCGTGCCGTAAGGTTCCAAGTCGCGCAGATGAGAATTAACCCGCTTACAGAATCGTGAAATCTGTGATAAGCATTTGGGCCGCACGGACTCACACCAAAAGTACTCACACTTTTGCGCCGTTTAGGTGGATGTTCTTTTCCCGGTGTAGACAGGTATCGTGATGGCGTTACGCCTTGTTTCAAACGACACTGAGCTCGGTATCCAGTATACGTTGAAGAGCATCCAACACGTCCTCATCGACTGCCCTCTATACAGTTCGGCAATACTCCAGTTCCAACTGACCCGTATAAACAACAAGCTTCTCAGCCTTGCAGCAACCTTGGGTCCTTGTTCTAACGTTGTGCAGTACCGTCAATGCCTGCGCTCATTCTATCTGTTTCTGACGTCTACCAGCTTGCATGGACTCCTCTGACCTCAGAGATTTTGCCACGAATGGAGAGATGTGATCTTCACAGCACTACATCTCCGCTGACCGGCAGGATGAACTCCATCCTTATCAGTTACGACGCCCCCGCGTGTGTGATATCTCATTTGCGTGTGTCATGTGTGTGCGGGACCGTGTTTGCCTCATCTTTTCCATCGCCATCCCGCTCATATGTTAACCCACATGCACTGAGGTATTGTAGCGCAATTGTTGCGGTGAAACATCTCATCTCATTCATATAGTTGGAAAGCCCAGGAAAAACCTCAGACAGCACAGCCGGGGCATGTAAGAACGCCGTTGGACGTAGCGGCCTGTGGACGTATCAGCCAAAAATGGATGAAAGCACACGTTGGATGTAACTGCTCGTTCGATGTAAAGGAATGATGGATGTACTATCTCGCTTTTGGATGTACCAGCACGATGAATGTAACGGCACGTTGGATGTAATGGCATAGAAACTCTACCTCTTGCGACGGAAACTCTACCTTACCGCCGTCATTCCAGATTAGCGTCAGTAGCCAACACTGATGCGCTGGACACCTTGTGGCCACACCGTCATCATGGCAACCACAAAGAACGGTCGCAGGCATACCTGGGCAGTAATGTCATTACTGTAATGAAATTACAGTAATGACATTACTTTTTCTGGTAATTTGTAACGTAATGCATTGCTTTTGACATTATGTAATTTGTAATGTGATTTAATTACATTTGGGCAGTAATTTTATGACACTACTCATTACTTTTTAAAAAAGAATCGAGTGTGTGTTCTGTGTTGGCACTTGGCAGAAAGAGAATTGCCGACTGACCAGTGAAAATGTTCATATGAACGGTGACGCGTTCAATCGGCACAGAGTAAAATATGTCTTGCTTTTGCAACGTAGTGTTCTCTGTAAATGAATTTCCACATCCTCAATATCGTTACGATTAAACCCGCAGTAATGACTTTGTAACGCCGTTAGTTTTTCGTAGTAACAGTAATGCAATTTCATTACATTTCAATTCCAGTAATGGGCAATGTAATTTAATTAGACTCTAACTAGGGTAATGAGTAACGTAATTTAATTACATTTTTCAAGTAATTTACCCAGATATGGTCACAGGGCACGTGGAGATCCGGGTTGGATCAAAGGAACAAAACACAAATATCACTGCGTGTGTGTGTTTCGCAGCCTCGTTTCCAGGTGGTGGAGCCCCGTGGTGCTACGTACCAGGAAGCGCGATACACGCGCGAGCTCAGCTGCCAGCCCCCCCCCCCCCCCCGTTTTTTTTTCTGACTGTTTTTGTGAACTGCTACCGCATGCTCCACTTGTTGTACTCGGTATTTTCCTACATGTGCATCCACATACGCAAGTGGCGCATATACGTTTTGCGTTGTACATTTTGTAACTCCAATGTCCCAGTTTCTGTTCGTCATTCCGCAGGGTCCGTGTGAGAGATCATCCTGCACATATTCTGCACGCTATTCTTCAAGGTTGACTCTGTAACATGTATGTGTTTTCATATAATATTTCTATATTATGAATTCTGTTGTTGGCTCTACTTCTTTATTAAGGAGCGTAAACGGCGTTTCCTTTTTTGCTCACTGCACTTTGCCCATGTGTGAACTATTTTAGTGAATTGTACGCGATTGTTGCAGATATTGGACGCTTATTCGTGATATTCTTGCATGTGGCTTTTGTGGCGTGCATATGTTGTCATGGGCACATGCATTTTTTTAAAGTCAGAAAAGGAAGTCCAGAACTCTCCAGCATGACGTTGGCCTTCTAAAAGAAACAAAAGCCAATTAGAGCATCGCTGCAGGCAAATAGCCTTTTGGGAGCTGAGGAAAGGTGCAATTGGAGGATGGCACGGTACACTCCAGAGCTGTCCCATAGAACTAACCATACATTTCTAGAGCACTGCACGGGTCCGTGGGCCGAGCCGGGTAAAGCCACTTTTTTGCTGGCCTCGGCCGGGCACGGGTTTGACCATTATGGGCCCTTGCAGGTACATTGCCTGGGCTATAGGTCGGGATCGAGCCTCTGTTACACCACCGTTCAGCCAGTATCAATTTAAGAGTCCGCAACTCTTGGCCGGGCCGGGTAGCCTATAACTTTCTCGAGCTCGTGCCGGGCCTCGGCCAGAAACCTAGAAATTCTTCGGGCTTGGGCCGGACCCGGGACAGGTATGGAGCAGACGGGCGAGGACCGGGCGGGTAAATCAAAGGAAGGCGGGGCTCGCGCCGGGAATGGTACTAGGAACGCGGCTCATGCAGTGCTCTAATCTGTCTACGCATAGCAGGAATAAACAAGGAACATGCATTATCACCCGGGCATCACCAAGTCGGCTTCTGGAGTCAGGCTATCCTTTCCCTTCTTTCTTTGTTTTTTCTTTGCAATAAACCTATATCCCCACCCAGGCATCACCCATCATTTAATAAACTTTCACATCCTGCCCAGGCAACCCGCGAGGAGGCCAGCAGGAGCATGTTCATCTTAATGCACTTCTGGTTATACGATACGGTTGCGCCTTGCAAAAATGGCACTTAAGACAATCGAGAATACATGACTGCGCAAGCCATGTTGTGGACGAGGGTCGATTACCTCTGAATGCAAGGTTAGGCGATGTAGGGGAAGCTTCTATAATTTGTATCACCGCATAAAATGGACCGATGACGTTTTCGCCGAACTGTGCGACTGTAAGCGCTACTGAGCAGTGACAGTCACCATGTAGACGAATGCAATAATAAAGGTAGTATTGGTTGCCGTGGCTTGCTTGGACGTATCTCATCCTGTCCATTGTGCCTTGGGGTAGTGGGCCGCACCTCATGTGGTGAATTTCCCCATTCGTCATCATTAATGTATGTGTTGTTGTTGTTGTTGGATTGCTTGTACACTCTTAAAAATGAACTTCACCGCATAGCCGCTCCTAACCAACCATCATCTCAAATGATATCGTTATCTGCCCTGATTTGTTGAAAACGGGAGGCGTACGCCTTTTCTGTGACAATTATGAACAGCATAAGTGTCACAAAAAAGGTGTACGCCTCCCGTTTTCAACAAATCAAGGCAGATAACTATATCATTCGAGATTATGGTTGGCTAGGAGCGTGCTATGCGGTGAAGTTCATTTTTAAGAGTGTACGCTGTGAGAACGTCGTAGGAATGATATTATGGCTTGTGTAGTCCGGCTTTTGAATCACTCCATGTAATTTGTGTGTGTTTGTATCCTCTGAGGCATTCTGCGTTCTGTGATGCTGCTGTTTACACTCTTGTGTACTGCTGGGAAGTACATGCACTAAGAGTTTTCTGAGGAGCAGTTATTCAGGTACTCAAGCACATTTTCCGTTGGATGGTAAGACATGGGGCTAGTTCACACCTACCGCAACGTCGGACGTGGACGGCACGGCAAATTGCGCCGCAGTCTTACCCCTATTGGTTCACTACGCGTGTCTTTCATTGGACAATGGCACTTTTGCTCTATTTTGCATTGGAACTAGAGTGTGGATTTACTGTCATTATTGCCTTCCAGATGCCATGTAGACATATTGTGCGGGACGTCAGCTGTGTTAAAGTTAGTGGAGCTCAGAGAAAGTGGCCTAATTTGGACCACGACACCTGCAGTGACTGTAGTTGGGCTATGACACGACTAGCTTTGCGTACTGTACACGTGACCTCGCCTCGTATGATTTTTTTTATTTGTGCATGTTTGGTGTACGCTGTACGACAGGAGTTTCAATGAGTGGCTTCATGCGTGATTGTCGGCGGGCCTTTGAGTTGTAATGCTTAAAGAAAAAGAAAAGGAAACAAAGCCTTCCCGTAGAAGGTCCAGGAACGTCAATGTTGAATTCCGGGAGCAGCTTCCTTTATAATACCACTAGGGAAATTAAAAAAAAAAAAAGAGACCTTTTATCGAGAATGCAATGCCGTTACCGAGATATCCGTGGCGGATTTTGTTCTGGTTCGGGCTTAATGGTTTAGGCGTAAATCCCGTTTTCCATTAGGGGTTCCAGTTTAGGCAAATTTACCGGCGGTATTAGTAATAATTTGTTACCACAGGAAAACTTGCCTACATTCGTATTGATGTTCTGGTAGCTATAACGCCGCTGGCCAACCGTTCAGTGTCTGACGAGTACATGTCTATACTCTAAGAAGAAAGGAGTAAAATGGGGATTAATTGCAGCCAGTGGCGTAGCCAGACCTCCAAGGTGGGGGGGGGGGGGCTCTATACGAAAACCCGCCCCACTCCCTCCCCCCGCTGATCCTGGGTGCGACAACACACAATACTTGTGCACACCACTTGTGTGATGTCCAATGAGGTGGTGCCACGAGATTGGAAGGATTTTGAAAAGCTCATACTTTGGAAACCATTCAAGTGTGCCGCTTAGATAGACGCCATGAACTGTAAGAACTTTCGCGATCGTCACACTGGTCCCCCCCCCCCCCCACAGTATATATTATTTTCCCCTCGGGTTTACACGATTTGCGTGGGTCGGTCAGTGGCAGGTAGGGGGGGTTCCGGCCCCCCCTAGCCCGCCCGTGGCTACGCCACTGATTGCAACTTCTAGTCCCCTAGATTGCATTTACTCCCCATTTTAGTCCCCCGATACTGACATTTACACTGCAAATTGTCACTGAACGTCGCAAATGGCCTTCTGAATACAATAGTCTCCGTAAATATGTGCTCTTGGTCGATCTGATGGCCTACGGCTGTATAACTTAGCCAACTTTGCAATTTTGCACCCACACAGAGTAAGAAACAGTTGGCGCTCCTTTCTTAGCAAATTGTGTTCGATGTATGTATGTCGCAAGATTTTATACCACTCGATATATCACGGTTGACGGTTTGATTCAAACGATTTTCATGCATGCACACGAATTACTTACCTGGGACTCTTGGAACAGAACGTGAAATATTCAGTGACATTCATTTACTCCCGAAAGGGACTGTTTTTTGTGGCAATGCATTTAGTGTCCACAAGGAGTATTTTTTCCCCTTAGAGTGTAGTTTAGCATCGGAGATAAAAAGGAGTGGTGTGACAAAAAGATAACTGAGGTGTTGATCTTCCTTTGCAGTGAAGCCTTCTACGATGTTCAAGTACACCTTCTTCTGTCTGTTCGTTTGCCTAATTGGTAAGCGTTGGTTACACGCCCTTATTCTTACAAGTTGTCTCGCGACGTAAACCCACGAATGATCACTGCCATTTTATTGTTACAGAAGTAAGGTACATATACAACGAGTTTTCGATACATCACCCCACTTCATCGTCAATATATCATATTTGTCAAGTTGTTGTTGTTCGTCAATATATCATATTTGACTTTTTTTCTTTCTTTCGATAGCTTCATTTTACAATATTTCTAAATTCGAAACGTACGTGCAGCGACAGTTCCTTTTGCGTCGAAATCTTGGCACATTTTTGTACCTCGAGAACCAAAGTTACCCCCCCCCCCCAGGAAAATGTGATCTGATGTGATTTGAAGTTTCTTTTCTTGTGTGTGTGTGTGTCGGCCACGTTAGTTTCGTGTTGCAATACCGGTATGGGTTTGTTTTAAAGAGGCCTGGACTCGCAACCATTAACGAAAAGAAAGAAGAAAAAAAAGGAACGAAATACGTTACTCAACAGCGAAAACAAACGAGTTCTCGTTCCTCGTTAAAGTTGGCGTCCGTGAGGAATCCGGAATTCTAAAGTTAACGTGATATCCACTTGAAGATGACTTCCAAGAAGAAAACACAAAAAAAGTTTCCCGAAGTCAGTTCGTGTTTTTCATCTGTTTCTTTTTTTTTCTTCATAAAACAGCAAAAACATGGACTTCGAAACCAACTGTCAGCTTCCGATTGAAACAGCGTTTCCCTGCTTCGCCCATTCCGATGACGTAATTGACATTGCAAAACAGAGCCACGAGCTGTCCCGTGCCTACCAGGTCGTTTCGGCATTCTGCCGCGCGGTGCGCAGCGGTCTTGCGCATGCGCTCTACACATGTTTTGAAAAGGCGGATTGACATTGCCGGCGAGATTCCCAATCACTCAGCTGACGGCGTCGCCTGCTGGTTGCAATCGGATACCACCGAAATCGTGAACGGAGATGTTTCTATAGCGACAGTGAGGCATTAGATTGCTGTCGGAAGCCAGACCGTATTTTGTGACGGACAGCCTGCCTTCGTAACCGACTCCAGTGACGTCGGTACGCGCCTTGTTGCCTGAATTCTGCTGGGAGCGCGAAGCCGGGGATGCAATATCAAATTAAAGTCAATTTCTAATATTTCCGACTGGTTCAAAACGAAATATCCCGGCTACATGTATATGAGGCATCCACTATTACGATCGCACCTACAGTTCAACAACGTTTATTTGTCCGGACAACACCTTTGACGGATTACTTTTCCGTTACTAAGGGTGTTTCCGCAACCGTTCCGACAGGGAGGTGATAGCCGGAGTCACTAAATAAGCTACGCTTCAGAGTATCGACACTGAGTTCCAAGAGCGAGCATGCGCCATCTTGTTTCCGCGCCACGCTGCGCACGCGCACAGCTCACGTTAACGCACGATGCCACCTATCGTGCGCGGGTGAAATGTTCCTTTCCTGTACGAGCATCAGTTGACGGCCTTGAGCTCACCTTGACATCTTCTGGACGCTCTGGTTGACAATACATGGATTACCGCGCAACAATCATACACGCTTCTTAATCCCACAGCGAGCATTACGTTAGCCGTTTTACGATCCTCAAATGGGGATGATACCGGTGTGGTGCGGAAACAAGATGGCGGTCCTGCTCTCCCTTAGACCTCAGTGTCGATACTCTGAAGCGGAGCTTATTTAGTGACTCTAGTGAGAGGGAGAGCGCTTTCCCTAAGGGAAGGGCTGGGCTCCGAACTGCAGGTCCCGGGAGCTAAGCTATATAATGGAGCGAGAGCCAAGAGAATGTTTTTTGAGCTCACAAGTGCGCATGAATTTTTTTTTCTCCATTCCTTTTTTTTTTTAATTTCCAGAGCTCCCGGTGGCGGGGGAGCACTTCTTTTCGTTTATCCTTCACAGGCGGGAGCTCGCCTCGAGAAGGCTTTGTGTGTTTCAGTCTGCCAAATTATTAAATCAACTTCTTTTCATTTTAAGTGATGTTTCACATTGGATTTACTTCGAGATGCATTTGGTGGCCCAAATGTCCGGTTATTTTCCAAGCGATCCGGGTAAAGCCTCGCGTCGTCCGCTCCGGGTTCATGGCTTTCACAAATGCATGGAATGTCCTTAGAACAGCTTTAGCACAGTAAGGAAGACCACAAGGTGGTTTTATGAGGTCAGTGACGTGATTATCCGGAACCCTACTAGCTCTTTTCAACTGGCTCCGAACACTACGTGCGAAGCGTAGGGACGGTGGAACCATTTCAGAAGGCATCCACACTGAAGCTGAAAGGAACGGAGGGGGGGGGGGGGTAGAAAAGTATCGTATTCATCATTTTTGTAAGGAAATACATTACGAGGTACATATTTGAGACAAGTAGCTAAGTCTCTACTTCATCCCTAATAAAACTAAACGATTTACCCAGGCCAGTAGCGTACCAGCCTGCCCTGAAACGCACTACAAGTGCCTGCTTTCAGTATATTTTTTGTACTCACTAGCACATCTATTCGCTCGTGTGAACATTCTGCACACTCCCCATTAACCTTTTTTTTTTCTAGTTCTGGAAGTCCTGGTTGGCGCACAGGAAGGAGGACTCGCACAGATCGTAGGTACGCTGCGCGTTCGTTGCAATCCTCATAACTTCACCCTGTTGCAAAACAGATACCGCTACAGCATTTTCGTGTTAACGTCATTCGGGTCTCGAATGACATTATTTACGAAGCTTGCGCCCCACGACATTTGCTAATGATATTAAACGCCATGATGTCCGCCCACGCACTAAGTATGATATAAGCTATGCTGCTTTTAAAAACTGAACCCCTGTTACACATGCTGAAAATGCATGTGCTGTAGGGGACACGGCTGTTTAAAATCAGCACTTCGTGGTTTATCTCATCTCAAATCTCCAGGTGTTGCGAGACTATTTCTTTCGAGTGATAAACACTTGCAGCACGTGGTCCACCTTCAAATACAATATCGGCACAACACTTTTAAACGCAGCAGGGGTAACATGGGCCGCGGAACTACACTGTTGAAACAGAACTTCACCACATAGAACGCTCCTGGCCAACCATCATTTCCGAGCGATATCACTCTGTGTCCTGATTTGTTCAAAACAGGGGGGAGGCGCCTATCTGTGACAAGCATAATGTATCCCAGATAGGCCCCTCCTCCCATTTTCAACAAATCAATACACAGAGTGAGAGATTCGTCCCTCGTTAATATCTACACTTTCGTCCTTAGCAAAAAAATTGTCCATGAAGTGAGTCGTTCATAATATCCAACCAGACAGCATTAATTGTGAAAAAAAAAAATCCGGTTATCAGCGTATGCTTGTGCATGTACATCGTGGAAGTCGTAATTGCTGGAATATCCGCAAATTTAATTGCTTGAGGCTCATCCTCGTTGTCTTGGAAGAATTGCAGCGCTGTTTGCAGCCCTTCCCGAGCCATTGCTGCTGTGACAAGAGGCTTAGCACTGCCCGCATTGTCACAGAAAACGTCCAACTAGTTTTAGGAACTCTCGTCGGATGCCGGTTGCTCCATCGTCTCCGGAATTGCGTCGTCAGTCAGCTCCTTTTCGGTGTCCGTTTCGTCGAAAATGCTCAGGTGCTCGGCTTCAGCGTCCGGGTCCACTATTACGTCATAGCTATTAAGTCATCATGCCCGTTCCAGAATCATCCCCCGCATGACATCCCAGGCATAGCACTCTCTGCGAAAACCGTTGCCACGAATGATAGGATTATCGCTTCTGATTCCAAGAGAAAGGGAAGCGTACGACTTTTTCTGTCAATAGGCGATTTCAGATCCCTTGTGCTCCGCACGGGGGCCCTCCGTCGCCCAAGTCACGCGCATCGCGCAATGCATCGTGGGAAATGGTTTACATTCATGCTCGTCTGCCTGTTGCTCGAAGGTGCGGGAGGTGAAGGAGAGAGAAAACCGAAACGGTTTGCGCTCTTCTTCTTCTCTCTGACTCATGAAAACTAAATCCCAAGGTGCAGCGGGCTATTTCGCAACACGGCGCTCTCTGGTGGGCCATTCATGCAATTTCTGAAATCGTCTATTTGAATACATGATAACTGACACAAAAAGACGTGCGCCTACCCCCTGTCTCTCTCCTCGAATCAGAAGCGATAACCCTATCATTCGTGGCAATGGTTGGCGCAGAGCGTGCTAAGCAGTGAAGTTGAGTTTTTAGGGTGCACTCAAACTTATAAAAGGAGGATTCTACCCTCTTAAAAACGAACTTCGCCGCATAGCACACTCGTAGTCAACCATAATCTCGAATGATATCGTTATCTGCCCTCATTTGTTGAAAACGAGCGTGCTATGCGGTGAAGTTCATTTTTAAGAGTGTAGAAGAAAGGCGTGTCACCCCCTATCAGGGGCGGATCTAGTGGGGGGGGGGGGTCAGGATGTCCTGACCCCCTCTTCAATTACTGTCTTCACATAGTGTTTAATTGACCTCGATTGCGTACCTACAGTGCTGGGCAAGGCTGGACCCCGCTCTCAGAACAATCCTGGATCCGCCCCTGCCCCCTGTTCTCTCCAAAGGTTGCCGTCATGGGAAGGTGTCCCTAATAGCTAAGCAAGGATACATAAGGTTCTATGGGATCGTAAAAGGGTCTCCTCACCTAACCTTGGTCAGTCTCGACGGGTGCGTATTCTACATGAACTGACCCACTCCCCAACGTGTGAAATACGTAGAAGGGTCTCCTCATCTTACCTTGGTCAGTCTCGACGGGTGCGTATTCTACATGAACTGACCCACTCCCCAACGTGTGAAATACGTAGAAGGGTCTCCTCATCTTACCTTGGTCAGTCTCGACGGGTGCGTATTCTACATGAACTGACCCACTCCCCAACGTGTGAAATACGTAGAAGGGTCTCCTCACCTTACCTTGGTCAGTCTCGACGGGTGCGTATTCTACATGAACTGACCCACTCCCCAACGTGTGAAATACGTAGAAGGGTCTCCTCATCTTACCTTGGTCAGTCTCGACGGGTGCGTATTCTACATGAACTGACCCACTCCCCAACGTGTGAAATACGTAGAAGGGTCTCCTCATCTTACCTTGGTCAGTCTCGACGGGTGCGTATTCTACATGAACTGACCCACTCCCCAACGTGTGAAATACGTAGAAGGGTCTCCTCACCTTACCTTGGTCAGTCTCGACGGGTGCGTATTCTACATGAACTGACCCACTCCCCAACGTGTGAAATACGTAGAAGGGTCTCCTCATCTTACCTTGGTCAGTCTCGACGGGTGCGTATTCTACATGAACTGACCCACTCCCCAACGTGTGAAATACGTAGAAGGGTCTCCTCATCTTACCTTGGTCAGTCTCGACGGGTGCGTATTCTACATGAACTGACCCACTCCCCAACGTGTGAAATACGTAGAAGGGTCTCCTCATCTTACCTTGGTCAGTCTCGACGGGTGCGTATTCTACATGAACTGACCCACTCCCCAACGTGTGAAATACGTAGAAGGGTCTCCTCACCTTACCTTGGTCAGTCTCGACGGGTGCGTATTCTACATGAACTGACCCACTCCCCAACGTGTGAAATACGTAGAAGGGTCTCCTCACCTTACCTTGGTCAGTCTCGACGGGTGCGTATTCTACATGAACTGACCCACTCCCCAACGTGTGAAATACGTAGAAGGGTCTCCTCATCTTACCTTGGTCAGTCTCGACGGGTGCGTATTCTACATGAACTGACCCACTCCCCAACGTGTGAAATACGTAGAAGGGTCTCCTCATCTTACCTTGGTCAGTCTCGACGGGTGCGTATTCTACATGAACTGACCCACTCCCCAACGTGTGAAATACGTAGAAGGGTCTCCTCACCTTACCTTGGTCAGTCTCGACGGGTGCGTATTCTACATGAACTGACCCACTCCCCAACGTGTGAAATACGTAGAAGGGTCTCCTCATCTTACCTTGGTCAGTCTCGACGGGTGCGTATTCTACATGAACTGACCCACTCCCCAACGTGTGAAATACGTAGAAGGGTCTCCTCACCTTACCTTGGTCAGTCTCGACGGGTGCGTATTCTACATGAACTGACCCACTCCCCAACGTGTGAAATACGTAGAAGGGTCTCCTCACCTTACCTTGGTCAGTCTCGACGGGTGCGTATTCTACATGAACTGACCCACTCCCCAACGTGTGAAATACGTAGAAGGGTCTCCTCATCTTACCTTGGTCAGTCTCGACGGGTGCGTATTCTACATGAACTGACCCACTCCCCAACGTGTGAAATACGTAGAAGGGTCTCCTCATCTTACCTTGGTCAGTCTCGACGGGTGCGTATTCTACATGAACTGACCCACTCCCCAACGTGTGAAATACGTAGAAGGGTCTCCTCATCTTACCTTGGTCAGTCTCGACGGGTGCGTATTCTACATGAACTGACCCACTCCCCAACGTGTGAAATACGTAGAAGGGTCTCCTCACCTTACCTTGGTCAGTCTCGACGGGTGCGTATTCTACATGAACTGACCCACTCCCCAACGTGTGAAATACGTAGAAGGGTCTCCTCATCTTACCTTGGTCAGTCTCGACGGGTGCGTATTCTACATGAACTGACCCACTCCCCAACGTGTGAAATACGTAGAAGGGTCTCCTCATCTTACCTTGGTCAGTCTCGACGGGTGCGTATTCTACATGAACTGACCCACTCCCCAACGTGTGAAATACGTAGAAGGGTCTCCTCACCTGACCTTGGTCAGTCTCGACGGGTGCGTATTCTACATGAACTGACCCACTCCCCAACGTGTGAAATACGTAGAAGGGTCTCCTCACCTTACCTTGGTCAGTCTCGACGGGTGCGTATTCTACATGAACTGACCCACTCCCCAACGTGTGAAATACGTAGAAGGGTCTCCTCACCTTACCTTGGTCAGTCTCGACGGGTGCGTATTCTACATGAACTGACCCACTCCCCAACGTGTGAAATACGTAGAAGGGTCTCCTCACCTAACCTTGGTCAGTCTCGACGGGTGCGTATTCTACATGAACTGACCCACTCCCCAACGTGTGAAATACGTAGAAGGGTCTCCTCATCTTACCTTGGTCAGTCTCGACGGGTGCGTATTCTACATGAACTGACCCACTCCCCAACGTGTGAAATACGTAGAAGGGTCTCCTCACCTTACCTTGGTCAGTCTCGACGGGTGCGTATTCTACATGAACTGACCCACTCCCCAACGTGTGAAATACGTAGAAGGGTCTCCTCACCTTACCTTGGTCAGTCTCGACGGGTGCGTATTCTACATGAACTGACCCACTCCCCAACGTGTGAAATACGTAGAAGGGTCTCCTCATCTTACCTTGGTCAGTCTCGACGGGTGCGTATTCTACAAGAACTGACCCACTCCCCAACGTGTGAAATACGTAGAAGGGTCTCCTCATCTTACCTTGGTCAGTCTCGACGGGTGCGTATTCTACATGAACTGACCCACTCCCCAACGTGTGAAATACGTAGAAGGGTCTCCTCATCTTACCTTGGTCAGTCTCGACGGGTGCGTATTCTACATGAACTGACCCACTCCCCAACGTGTGAAATACGTAGAAGGGTCTCCTCATCTTACCCTGGTCAGTCTCGACGGGTGCGTATTCTACATGAACTGACCCACTCCCCAACGTGTGAAATACGTAGAAGGGTCTCCTCACCTTACCTTGGTCAGTCTCGACGGGTGCGTATTCTACATGAACTGACCCACTCCCCAACGTGTGAAATACGTAGAAGGGTCTCCTCATCTTACCTTGGTCAGTCTCGACGGGTGCGTATTCTACAAGAACTGACCCACTCCCCAACGTGTGAAATACGTAGAAGGGTCTCCTCATCTTACCTTGGTCAGTCTCGACGGGTGCGTATTCTACATGAACTGACCCACTCCCCAACGTGTGAAATACGTAGAAGGGTCTCCTCATCTTACCCTGGTCAGTCTCGACGGGTGCGTATTGTACATGAACTGACCCACTCCCCAACGTGTGAAATACGTAGAAGGGTCTCCTCATCTTACCCTGGTCAGTCTCGACGGGTGCGTATTCTACATGAACTGACCCACTCCCCAACGTGTGAAATACGTAGAAGGGTCTCCCCATCTTACCTTGGTCAGTCTCGACGGGTGCGTATTCTACATGAACTGACCCACTCCCCAACGTGTGAAATACGTAGAAGGGTCTCCTCATCTTACCTTGGTCAGTCTCGACGGGTGCGTATTCTACATGAACTGACCCACTCCCCAACGTGTGAAATACGTAGAAGGGTCTCCTCACGTTACCTTGGTCAGTCTCGACGGGTGCGTATTCTACATGAACTGACCCACTCCCCAACGTGTGAAATACGTAGAAGGGTCTCCTCACGTTACCTTGGTCAGTCTCGACGGGTGCGTATTCTACATGAACTGACCCACTCCCCAACGTGTGAAATACGTAGAAGGGTCTCCTCATCTTACCTTGGTCAGTCTCGACGGGTGCGTATTCTACATGAACTGACCCACTCCCCAACGTGTGAAATACGTAGAAGGGTCTCCTCATCTTACCTTGGTCAGTCTCGACGGGTGCGTATTCTACATGAACTGACCCACTCCCCAACGTGTGAAATACGTAGAAGGGTCTCCTCACGTTACCTTGGTCAGTCTCGACGGGTGCGTATTCTACATGAACTGACCCACTACCCAACGTGTGAAATACGTAGAAGGGTCTCCTCACGTTACCTTGGTCAGTCTCGACGGGTGCGTATTCTACATGAACTGACCCACTCCCCAACGTGTGAAATACGTAGAAGGGTCTCCTCACGTTACCTTGGTCAGTCTCGACGGGTGCGTATTCTACATGAACTGACCCACTCCCCAACGTGTGAAATACGTAGAAGGGTCTCCTCACGTTACCTTGGTCAGTCTCGACGGGTGCGTATTCTACATGAACTGACCCACTCCCCAACGTGTGAAATACGTAGAAGGGTCTCCTCATCTTACCTTGGTCAGTCTCGACGGGTGCGTATTCTACATGAACTGACCCACTCCCCAACGTGTGAAATACGTAGAAGGGTCTCCTCACGTTACCTTGGTCAGTCTCGACGGGTGCGTATTCTACATGAACTGACCCACTCCCCAACGTGTGAAATACGTAGAAGGGTCTCCTCATCTTACCTTGGTCAGTCTCGACGGGTGCGTATTCTACATGAACTGACCCACTCCCCAACGTGTGAAATACGTAGAAGGGTCTCCTCACGTTACCTTGGTCAGTCTCGACGGGTGCGTATTCTACATGAACTGACCCACTCCCCAACGTGTGAAATACGTAGAAGGGTCTCCTCACCTTACCTTGGTCAGTCTCGACGGGTGCGTATTCTACATGGTTCGCCGAATGGACCCAGTTTAAAAAAACCCACCCGGCTTTTTTTGGGTCCACCCGGGCTGAAAAACCCAATAAAGCCCACACGCGGGTGAAATACAGAAACGAAGGGAAAAAAAGAAAAGAAGGAAAAGGGACGACTGCTTCGGAGGTTACTTTACCGTAAATTCTACAGCGGCAAACAATTATTTCTTCCAGAAACATGAAAAATAGGCGGAGGACGGCTGTTGCGTGTCATATGCAGCGGTTCGAAAAAAAAATCCCAGAACCCGAAAAACCCACCCGAAAAACCCGAAAAAACCCACTGGGGCGGGCTTTTTAAAAAAAAACGGGTTTTTCCGAACCCTGACATGAACTGACCCCCTCCCCAACGTGTGAAATACGTAGAAGGGTCTCCTCACGTTACCTTGGTCAGTCTCGACGGGTGCGTATTCTACATGAACTGACCCACTCCCCAACGTGTGAAATACGTAGAAGGGTCTCCTCACGTTACCTTGGTCAGTCTCGACGGGTGCGTATTCTACATGAACTGACCCACTCCCCAACGTGTGAAATACGTAGAAGGGTCTCCTCACCTTACCTTGGTCAGTCTCGACGGGTGCGTATTCTACATGAACTGACCCCCTCCCCAACGTGTGAAATACGTAGAAGGGTCTCCTCACCTAACCTTGATCAGGGGGGTAACGTTGGGTAGACGAGCTGTCTGCCTGCCCACCTTGGTCAGTCTTGACGGCTGCATATTCTACATGACCTGACCCACTCCCCAACGTGTGAAATACGTAGAAGGGTCTCCTCACCTAACCTTGATCAGGGGGGTAACGTTGGGTAGACGAGCTGTCTGCCTGCCCACCTTGGTCAGTCTTGACGGCTGCATAATCTACATGACCTGACCCACTCCCCAACGTGTGAAATACGTAGAAGGGTCTCCTCACCTAACCTTGATCAGGGGGGTAACGTTGGGTAGACGAGCTGTCTGCCTGCCCACCTTGGTCAGTCTTGACGGCTGCATATTCTACATGACCTGACCCACTCCCCAACGTGTGAAATACGTAGAAGGGTCTCCTCACCTAACCTTGATCAGGGGGGTAACGTTGGGTAGACGAGCTGTCTGCCTGCCCACCTTGGTCAGTCTTGACGGCTGCATATTCTACATGACCTGACCCACTCCCCAACGTGTGAAATACGTAGAAGGGTCTCCTCACCTAACCTTGATCAGGGGGGTAACGTTGGGTAGACGAGCTGTCTGCCTGCCCACCTTGGTCAGTCTTGACGGCTGCATATTCTACATGACCTGACCCACTCCCCAACGTGTGAAATACGTAGAAGGGTCTCCTCACCTAACCTTGATCAGGGGGGTAACGTTGGGTAGACGAGCTGTCTGCCTGCCCACCTTGGTCAGTCTTGACGGCTGCATATTCTACATGACCTGACCCACTCCCCAACGTGTGAAATACGTAGAAGGGTCTCCTCACCTAACCTTGATCAGGGGGGTAACGTTGGGTAGACGAGCTGTCTGCCTGCCCACCTTGGTCAGTCTTGACGGCTGCATATTCTACATGACCTGACCCACTCCCCAACGTGTGAAATACGTAGAAGGGTCTCCTCACCTAACCTTGATCAGGGGGGTAACGTTGGGTAGACGAGCTGTCTGCCTGCCCACCTTGGTCAGTCTTGACGGCTGCATATTCTACATGACCTGACCCACTCCCCAACGTGTGAAATACGTAGAAGGGTCTCCTCACCTAACCTTGATCAGGGGGGTAACGTTGGGTAGACGAGCTGTCTGCCTGCCCACCTTGGTCAGTCTTGACGGCTGCATATTCTACATGACCTGACCCACTCCCCAACGTGTGAAATACGTAGAAGGGTCTCCTCACCTAACCTTGATCAGGGGGGTAACGTTGGGTAGACGAGCTGTCTGCCTGCCCACCTTGGTCAGTCTTGACGGCTGCATAATCTACATGACCTGACCCACTCCCCAACGTGTGAAATACGTAGAAGGGTCTCCTCACCTAACCTTGATCAGGGGGGTAACGTTGGGTAGACGAGCTGTCTGCCTGCCCACCTTGGTCAGTCTTGACGGCTGCATATTCTACATGACCTGACCCACTCCCCAACGTGTGAAATACGTAGAAGGGTCTCCTCACCTAACCTTGATCAGGGGGGTAACGTTGGGTAGACGAGCTGTCTGCCTGCCCACCTTGGTCAGTCTTGACGGCTGCATATTCTACATGACCTGACCCACTCCCCAACGTGTGAAATACGTAGAAGGGTCTCCTCACCTAACCTTGATCAGGGGGGTAACGTTGGGTAGACGAGCTGTCTGCCTGCCCACCTTGGTCAGTCTTGACGGCTGCATATTCTACATGACCTGACCCACTCCCCAACGTGTGGAATACGTAGAAGGCTCTCCGCACCTAACCTTGGTCTGTCTCAACGGGTGCATATTCTACAAGTGAAAGGCTCACTGAGGCCTCCCTGTGCGTGACGTAGGGCGCAGGCCTTCGGCTATCTCAGAGGTGTTGTATAGAGGAACTGGACGTTATTTGTATAGTGACCTCACGGCAGCGAAAGCTCTACGCAAAGTTGGGACAGCTTTGTGTTTACCTTTAGCTTAGGCCGGGGCCAGCAAGAACAAAACGGAGTCACGTCACCACTTGGGTGCGTCGTGAAAAAAAAAAAAAAAAAGAAAACACGGTGCAAAGTCAGCCCGTGCTTAGTCTGCAAAGGGGTATAGCCTGCATTTAGGGTGCAACATTCCCATGTGCGAGCGAGAAAACCCATTTGATAGCCATCGTGCTAGTGCAGTAGAATCACTCGTGTGTGTGCTTAGCATTGCTAGTGTGCCAGTTAGAGGAGAGGGAAAATATGGGAAGGCGGCCGAGGCTAGCAGATGACCTTATGTGCACGTACCTCTGGACAGGAGATGCAGAAGATTGACCATCTTGCTTTTTTTTCTTCTACTCAGTGTATGAAGCTAGGAACCCAGTATCTGTGGTGCGTGCTCCTGGTTATTCTGTCGGAGCAAGTCGTTCTGCTTGTACTAACTATTTGCTAAGACATATGTTTCCCCGTGCCGTGATAGTGCGTACACTGTTAAAACAGAACTTCACCACATAGCATGCTCC
Source organism: Ornithodoros turicata (assembly GCF_037126465.1). Classification (NCBI taxonomy): domain Eukaryota; kingdom Metazoa; phylum Arthropoda; class Arachnida; order Ixodida; family Argasidae; genus Ornithodoros; species Ornithodoros turicata. Next base: position 521,175 of record NW_026999390.1, read on the forward strand.
TAGCCAACCATCATACCGAATTATCATACCGAATCATATCATTCTGTGTCATGATTTGCTCAAAACAGGGGGGAGTCGCCTATCTGGGACAAGATAATCTGTCCCAGATAGGCGCCTCCTCCAATTTTCAACAAATCAATGCATAGAATGATATAATTAGGAATGATGGTTGGCTAGGAGCGTGCCATGTGGTGAAGTTCTGTTATAGTGGTGTGTAACAGTGTACACTCTTAAAAATGAACTTCACCGCATAGCGCGCTCCTAGCCAACCATAATCTCGAATGATGTCGTTATCTGCACTGATTTGTTGAAAACTGGAGGCGTACGCCTTTTTATGACACTTATGCTGTTCATAATTGTCACAAAAAACGCGTACGCCCACCGTTTTCAACAAATCAGGGCAGATAAAGATATCATTCGAGATGATGGTTGGCTAGGAGCGTGCTATGCGGTGAAGTTCATTTCTAAGAGTGTATAGTGGTGTCTCGCGATAGCTGAACAGCAGAAAGGTGTGTAGTAAAGTACAAACAGGCATTCACTCCATAGCTTGAAGACAACCACCATTCTGAATGATATTCTATCTCCCCATATGTCGAAAACAGGAGGAGGGGCCTATCTGGAGCATGCATAATGTTTCCCAGATATGCGCCTCCTGCTGGGTTACCTTCAGTGCCATGGCGAGAGTTTGTACCGGGTGTAACGGTCGACGTTCCGGGCATTCATAAAAAGAGGGAATGTAGCCCCGTGGTCGCTAGAACGGCGGCTGAGAACCTCATAACTGACGTCTACCACTCACATACTCTGGTATTCACTGATGGCTCTATTGACAATCGTACCAAAAGTGCCACGTGTGCCTTCCACATCCCGTCAGTGAACGTGTCCTGGCAAGGGAGATCATCGCGTTACCCGATATCCTCCACGACTGCTGAGCTACTGGCTCTCCTGCATGCAGCTGCTGCGGTCCAGGTACGAGGGTTTGCCAGAGCAGTCCTACTCACAGACTCGAGAAGCGCTCTATGGGACGTGATGAACCCCATGTGTGACAACATCTTAGCGTGAAGCATCAGAAGATCGTGCGCCCAACATAAACAAGCTGGAGGCGATATCGCCTTCCAATGGATACCGTCCCACGTCGGTGTCGGCGGCAACGAAAGGGCGGACCAGCTGGCGTCCTCTGCACACCTGGGCTGCAGCAATGTTTTACCAACTCCGGACGACGCGGACAGGCAGATGTCTGTCCAGCTCCTTCTTGAACTGCGCCACCCTGGAATACGGGACATCATGCATCATAATCGCCCTCGTCTTCCCATGAAAAATCTTCCTCGAAGCGTCCAGACCATGCTCCATAGGCTCCGCAATGTGCGACGTTCACCAATTCTCAGCTGTTCAAGATAGGCTCTATGGGTGACGCCTGCTGTGGCCACTGTCAACAACCCGAAACAATCGAACACATCCTGCGAGACTGCCGAGCATACCATTCTGCGCGCGAAAGATATCTCCCTCGCTCCACCTCGGGCTCGCTAGCAGACATCCTCTACCCCGCTGGTTCTTCTGCCGAACGTTCCGCCAAAGCAAGAAACCTCATTCTCTTCCTGCTGAAGACAGGCCTTGCTGATCGACCCATCTAATACTCTACTCTCCCCGATGAACGCGTGCACCTCACCGCATCCCCATCCTTCAACCTCCTCTATCCTCCATCCGTCCTTCCTTCCTTTGTGTTTTGTTTTGCTATGCGTTTTCTTTTTTTTGGCTATAGTCGTGACGACGCCCACTTCTGTGTGGCCAACAACGGCGAGCCTATCCTGCCATCACCCCCCCCCCTCTCTGTTTTAACAGTGCACGGTGTAGGATTGTAGAAACATATAGTATCGTCAAGAGTAACAGTTATATGCACAACGAGTTTCTTACATGCACTGTCATGTGTCGACAGTAAAACAGAAGTATTCCTCGTTTCAGGGGGATTTGACGGTCCATTAGACAAAAGCACACAAGGTAACTACTGCTTTTCTTGCTTTTAATTTTGTAACTTTAGTGCTTTGAGACCTCCTTACGCAATAAAGGGATAGGCCTAAAAATCCTAAACCAAGACGGCGGTTGAAGTTTGGTAAGGCAATTTCAGTTGGTATTCCTTGAATACCGCCAATGAAAAATGTGTAGCCTACATGTACAGCTCGCATGAGAGTTAACCATTCCGCACCCTGGTGGCACTTAGTAGAAATAATGACGGAGAGTGTTTGTTTGTATTTACAGTTAGATGGGCGGCCCTCGTTATGAAGGCTTGTTACAGTTAGCTTTGACGAGAGACGTACATATCTACACTCTTAGAAATGAACTTCAACGCATAGCACGCTCCTAGCCAACCACCATCTCTAATGATATCGTGAAAACGGGAGGCGTGCGTCTTTTTGCGACTTTTATGCGGGCGCCTCCTGTTTTTAACAAATCGAGTCAAATAACGATATCATTCGAGATGATGGTTGGCTAAGAGCTTGCTATGCGGGGAAGTTCTGTTTTAACAGTGCACGGTATAGGATTGTAGAAACATATAGTATCATCAAGAGTAACAGTTATATCCACAACGAGTTTCTTACATGCACTTTCAAGTGGCGACAGTAAAACAGACGTATTCCTCGTTTCAGCGGCCATCGATAAACAGTTAAAGGAGCAGAAAGGTAACTAGTGCTTTTCTTGCTTTTAATTTCGTAACTTTTGTGCTTTGAGACCTCCGTACGCAATAAAGGGATAGGCCTTAAAACCCTAAACCAAGAAGGCGGTTGAAGTTTCGTAAGGCAATTTCAGTTGGTATTCCTTGAATACCGCCAATGAAAATGTGTACCCTACATGTACAGCTCGCATGAGAGTTAACCGTTCCGGAAACGGGTGGAGCTTAGTAGAAATAATGGCGGAGAGTGTTTGTTTGTATTTACAGTTAGAGGGGCGGCCCTCGTTATGAAGGCGTTGCTACAGTTAGCTTTGACGAGAGCCGTACATATTTACACTCCTAGAAATGAACTTCACCGCATAGCACGCTCCTAGCCAACCACCGTCTCTAATGATATCGTGAAAACGGGAGGCGTACGTCTTTTTGTGACACTTATGCTGTCCATAATTGTAACAAAAGAGGCGGACGCCTCCTGTTTTTAACAAATCGAGTCAGGTAACGATATCATTCGAGATGATGGTTGGCTAAGAGCCTGCTGTGCGGTGAAGTTCGTTTTTAATGGTGTACTCTACACTGTGAAAACATAACTTCACCACATACCACGCTCCTAGCCAACCATCATTCCGAATGATATCATTCTGTGTATTGATTTGTTGAAAATGAGAGGAGGCGCCTATCTGGGACAGATTATCTTGTCCCAGATAGGCGCCTCCCACCTGTTTTGAACAAATCATGGCACAGAATGATATCATTCGGTATGATGGTTGGTTAGGAGCGTGCTATGTGGTGAAGTTCTGTTTTAACAGTGTACGTGCATGTGTAGTTAGCATCGCTTTTGCACTCTCAGAACAGAACTTCACCGCACAGCACGCCAACCACTGCCACGAGTGATAGGGTTATCGCTTCTGATTTGAAGAGAGAGAGGGGCGCACGCACAGTTGTAGCAATTATCATATATCCAACTTGTCACAAATAGGAGTACCCCCCTCGCTCTTGGAATCAGAAGCGGTAACTCTATCACTCATGACAGTGGTTGGTCTCTTAGTCTCTTTCTGCAGGAGGCGGCTCTTGCTCAACGACCCATTTAACACTTTGCTCTCCACGACTAACCCATGCACCCTCTACGCATCTCCACCCTGCATCCTCTATCCTCCATTCGTCTTTCTTTTCTTTTTTTCTTTTTTGTTTTTTCTACAGTCGTGACTACGCCCACTTCTGTGTGGCCAACAACGGTGAGCCGATCCCCCCCCCCTCCCCTATTCTGTTCTGAGAGTGACCTCTGTGAGACCGACGACGGCGAGCTCATTCAGCACTACCACCATCTGAGGGAGTGGGGTATGCGACTCAGGGGAAAAACGAAACAGAAACCCAGGAGCATGTCTAAGTTCTTTTTCAATATCACGGCGCGTTCAAAGTGTCTTAGCATAGGAAAAACACACACACACGCAATTTCGACGTGTCAGAGCTTGATGATGACGCTGGTTAGGGTCAGGTCGCTCGAGGGTAGCGGAGGAATCACTATCTAGCTTAATGTGCTGCTGAATGAGCACTCTCAAAATTGATGTCCCCGTACGTCTGCGTCCTCCGGGTAGTTCTCGACTCCCTACGCACTTTATTATTATTACAAGAAATTGCGAAGAGGATGAGGATCACCTGACCCCACCTGCGCTCACCTTCGTGAATAAGCAGATATCGAGCTCGTGGATAGCTGCTCGTTCGTGTTGCATTAAACACTTGTTCTCTCAATTGGAGTCATCCTTTCCTAGATTTTGGTGCCGAAACACGGGATCGAACCAGGGATCCCGGGTTCGATCCCGGGTTTTGGGATGCCTAGTTCAGCTGGCAGTTAAGCTTCAGCTAGTTTACGCTGGCAAAATACGTTCATCTCTTGGCTTTATATCGACGGGAATATGTCGGCAAGCGGTAAAACGACATGTAAAAAATTCACATGACCTCAAAATGACGTTTTCTCTGACGTGTGACCAGGACAATATGGCGGTTTTACAACAAGCTGCTCAAGCACGCTTGAGGGTAGTTTACAAAAATGGCGGATTTATGTCACCTCTGTGGATGGAGGAAAGAATGCTAGCAGACGACGCCAAAGTATCATAGATGATCTCTCCCGATTGGTGGCGTTGGGTGAAACCGACGCCTAGGGTGCCTGAATACTAGCTCCCTCCCACGGTGTAGGCTGGAGTCACCCTTTGTAGAAGCGAATGGCGCCAAGCCGCGTATTGACTACAACGCTTACCATGCATGAATGCTATGCACTGATTTTTTCAAACCTCCTTTGCTACACATTTACTCAGCTCTAAAATGCACTGCGTCACTAAGCGTATCGCTACACCTTCGTGAGCGTACCGCAAGCTGTGCGTTGGAGTCAATATGGCGGAAATTCGTAGCAGACGACGCGGTTGTCTTCATCCTATGCAGAGGGAGCTAGTATTGAGGCACCCTACAGGCGCCTAAACGAGCACCCTAAACAGGCACCCTACACGGCCACCCCTCGGAGACCATAATGGTACGGCTCCTCCGCGCGCGACACCGCCGATAGGGGACAGCTGGATGGGCCCACTGGGTGGAGATTTCAGACAAGTATATTGCAAGCAGTACATTGCCTCTGTATTCTGGAGCATTGTTTTCTTTTTTACATGCTAACTTACATCCATGAAGCTTCCTTAGACGAAGTTAACAAGAGTCTGGAGGAGGCCTTTGGACGTTAAGGAAGGAAGGTCATCGCACAATGAACAACGAAATGAAAGTGTATTCAAGAATAGACGTTCGACGAGGCCTTCAACATCATGGAGAATTGTACTTCGTTTACCGTCGAAGCGCTGTAATCGCTGAGGCAATCCGCCTCAATCGTCCAGTTAAAATAAATACGACGTGAGTGCTGTCGCGATATTTTGTATGTTTATATGCGTGTTTGCTCTTTTTCAACCGTTTTCGTCTTCTACAGCCTGAATATTCGTATAGTATTAACTAATTTATCAACAGTAAGCATATATTAGAATGTAATCCTTCACGCTCCCTTTGTTCTGCTTTTCTGCGCTCCTCCTTCTTCCCTTCGTTAATGGCTTCGTGTAACTGTTGCACATCTGCGGGGGCGACACCCTCGCCCCTCGTTGTTTTGTATGTGTTTGTCTTAAAATAAAGTGGCGTCACAGTGATACCAGCGCTCGGGTCCATCCTCTGGGCATATATAAGCGGCAGCCTGGTCCACTGTAGGCAGTTCGTCTTCAGGAAACTGTCTTGGTTGTTAGTTACTCCGTTGCCTCGTCCCTCTTCCCGCCTTGTGTGAGAACTTTGTTCTTCCCTCGGCTGTGGGAGACGTGGACAAGGGACAAGCTCCCCTTCCCGCTGTGGAAAACTAAAAGCCGGAAAGAAGTGCAAAGAACCAGAAAGAAGTGCAAAGTTTCCTTGGAATCTGCAACTGCTATCGCCGTTTCATAAAAGATTTTGCGCGCTTAGCCCGACCATTAACCGACCTCACAGGGAAGGGCGTAACCTTTGTATGGACAGCTGAGTGTGATGCCGCAACACTGAAGCGACGCCATGTGTCGGAACCAGTGTTGTGCCGTTTCGTTCCAGGCAAGCCGACAGAGATACGCACGGACGCGTGCGATTGCGGAATTGGTGCTGTCCTCGTGCAAAGAGATGGACACGAAGAACGTGTGGTTGCTTACGCCAGTCGCCGCCTCAACAGAGCGGAATGCAACTACACTCTTAAAAATGAACTTCACCGCATAGCACGCTCCTAGCCAACCATCATCTGGAATGATTTCGTTATCTGATCTGATTCGCTGAAAACGGGGGGCGTACGCCTTTTTTGTGACAATTATGACCAGCATAAGTGTCACAAAAAAGGCGTACGCCTCCCGTTTTCAACAAATCAGGGCAGATAACAATATCATTCGACATGATGGTTGGCTAGGAGCGTGCTATGCGGTGAAACTCATTTTTAAGAGTGTACAGCACAACAGAAAAAGAGTGCCTTGCCGGTGTGCACGCCTGCCATCAGTTTCCAACCCTACGTGTTTTGAAGCACATTTACTGTTGTGACGGACCAATCTAGTCTCGCATGGCTAATCAATGTAAAGAATACAAACGGACACCACCAATCAGGTGGTGCCTTCTACTTCAAGAACTACACTCTTAAAAATGAACTTCACCGCATAGCACGCTCCTAGCCAACCATCATCTCAAATGATATCGTTATATGCCCTTATTTGTTGAAAACGGGAGGCGTGCGCCATTTCTGTGACAATTATGAACAGCATAAGTGTCACAAAAAGGCGTACGCCTCTCGTTTTCAACAAATCAAGGCAGATAACGATATCATTTGAGATGATGGTTGGCTAGGAGCGTGCTATGCGGTGAAGTTCATTTTTAAGAGTGTACGCCATCGAGTAGCCATCTATTCCATTCATCAACTGTATGAGGAAAAAAACTATATTTAAAAACATCTATACGTGAACGCATAGGAACAATGTTCAATGGGTGTGAGTTCCGAAGACTGGACGGCAGTGCAAACGTAAAGTAAAGTTCATGGCGTATGTTAATCTGTTTATGAGCTATTAAATGCAAAAATTTTAACCTTTCAAGGGCACGCCTCTGCCGCAGTGGAACTCAGTGCGGAAGATGGAGAAAACTGACTGTCGTAACGTTTCATAAGAAATCTAACTGCCTTACTTTGAATTGACTCTAGAACATTAATGTCACTATTGAAATGAGGGTCCCAAACGACAGAAGCGTACTCCAGAATTGGACGTACTAAGGTTTTGTATGCAAGGAGCTTGGTATCCGTGGAGGCCAATTTTAACGTTCGTTTCAGGTAGCCAAGCTTCTGCAGAGCGTTAGACGAAACAATTTTGACATGGGTTTTCCAGTTTAGGTTAGAAGAAAAATGCAGACCCAGATATTTATACGTATCAGCCTTACGTATTGCATGACCGTCAAGTATGTAAGAAAATGAAAGAGGGATCTTCCTGTTGGTAAAAGACAGCACAGCGCATTTAGAAAAGTTAATATCTAGTTGCCACCTTTTACACCAGTTGTGAAACATCAAAAGTGACTGGTTAAGATTGACTTGATCATCCACTGATTTCACTCTAGAATACAAGACGCAGTCGTCTGCATACAATCTTATCTCTGAGGAGACCTCACTGACAACATCATTTATGAATAACAGAAAGAGCAGTGGCCCTAGCACAGATCCCTGGGGGACACCCGACAAGACGCTAGATTTGGTCGAGTCATGTCCATCAAACGAAACAAACTGGGTTCGCAATGAAAGATAGTTTTCGATCCAGTACACAATCCTATCATTCCTAATTAATGCTTTTAGTTTTAGAATCAGCTTAGCATGGCATACCTTATCAAAGGCTTTACTCAGATCAATGAAGATAGCGTCAACTTGGGTTTTATCATTAATCGCAGATGCAAGAAAGTGAGTGAATTCCAACAGTTGTGTCAGGGTTGAAAATCCCCTGCGAAAACCGTGCTGACGAGGAGATAAAATTGAATGTGTTTCTAAATAATCAGTAATGTGCTTACATAGAATATGTTCAAAGACTTTGCACGATGTTGAGGTTAATGAGATAGGTCTGTAGTTAGCCACCAGTTGTTTGCTACCAGTCTTGTGTATAGGAATTACTTTTGCTACTTTCCATGCTGTGGGAACGACTCCTGTATTTAAAGATTTCTCAAAGATGATTTGCAAGTATTTAGATGCCCATTCAGCGAACCGATATAAAAATATATTGGTCACACAATCTGGACCACTGCTCTTCCTCGTATCCAGTTTCAACAGTAGATTGAATATTCCTGATGAATCAATCTCGGTATCCTCAAGCACAGGCAATTCAGAAGTGACATGAAATTCTGGAGAAATTCCATCGTCGTGCGAGAACGTAGTAACAAACTGGTTGTTAAAGTCAGTAGCAATAGCAAGAGGATCATATTCCAGGTGGTCATTGATCAGAAATGACCTAGTCCGATCATTTTTGGGCAGAATGGACCGCCAGAATTTCTTAGGGTTCGTTTTTATGAGCTGCGACAAAGAAACCTCATACGCTAATTTAGCTTCTCTCAATTTACGCTTAAGCTGAGATTTTAAATTATGGAATTCACATCTTAGGATGTGATTGGTACTAACACTCTCATCCTCGCAATTCGCCTCTTAAGCTGCAAGATTTCCCGTGTGTACCACGGCTGTGATGGTGTCCTTCTTTTGAATTTCAACGGGACAAATAAAGATATGCACTTCTTAATTATGTTTTGGAATGTAGTATACAAAGAGTCAGCGTCACAAGTATGTGCAATACCACAAAAGGAGCCGAAGAAAAAGCTTAGTTCATCTATAATTGCAGTTGAGTCGGCATTATCGAAGTCAAGGATGGGTATGCGGACGGTTGGCGCTTGAGGAACATTGATGTTAATGCTAACGAGCACAGCATTATGGTCAGAGAGCCCATGTATTATCTCGTACGAGCACCCTCTCGTAAATAGATTATTACTCACAAACACTAAATCCAAAATTGTTCCCTGACGTTCGGGAGCAGTTCTAGTGGGCTCTCTAACAATCTGCACTAAATCAAGAGCAATACTTAGGTCGATTAAAGATTCACCCTCTATTTTGTCGTGATCCCCAATTAACAAAGTACTCCAGTTGACATGTGGGAGATTAAAGATCCATTCTTGGCAAGAATTATTCAACATTTGGAAAACTCGGATGGCCAGGTTGAGCGTAAAGTAAAAAGAACAGCCATACACTGTTAAAACAGAGCTTCACCACATAGCACGCTCTTAGCCAACCATCATACAGAATGATATATGATGTGTCATGATTTACTCAAAACAGGAGGGAGGCGCCTATCTGGGACAAGATAACCTGTCCCAATAGGCGCCTCCTTCCTCTTTTTAACAAATCAATGTGCAGAACCATATAATTAGGAATGATGGTTGGCTAGGAGCGTGCTATGTGGTGAAGTTCTGTTTTAACAGTGTATACGAGGCAGATACTTTTGGCCGAAGATGTTTTCCGACGCTACGAAGTACGTGATGGGCTGCAAAGATTGCCAGACAACTCCTCTCGAGCCAATGGGGTTCCTGTAACCCAGTCCACCTGTTTGCCCCTTTCAGCAGGTTGGAATGGATTTTGTGGGTCCACTTACGAAGTCGAAGACCGGTAAACGTTACGTCCTAATAAAATGACAGACTACCACTCCATGTTTGCGGAAGCCGTTGCAACTCCAGCAGCCACGCATCGTGTGCGGCCAAAGGATGCGTTGAGAACATCGTGCTCAAACATACACTCTTAAAAATGAACTTCACCTCATAGCACGCTCCTAGCCAACCATTATCTCCAATGATATCGTTATCTGCCCTGATTTGTTGAAAACGGGGGGCGTACGCCATTTCTGTGTCACTTATGCTGTTCATAATTGTCACAGAAAAGGCGTACGCCCCGTGATTTCAACAAATCAGGGCAGATAACGATATCATTCGGTATGATGGTTGGCTAGGAGCGTGCTATGCGGTGAAGTTCATTTTTAAGAGTGTAGTGCTCCGGAGAAGCTGATCACTACCCTGTTAAAACAGAACTTCACCACATATCACGCTCCTAGCCAACCATCATTCCTAATTATACCATTCGGTGCATTGATTTGTTGAAAATGGGAGGAGGCGCCTATCTGGGACAGATTATCTTGTCCCAGATAGGCACCTCCCCCCTGTTTTGAGCAAATCATGACACAGAATGATATCATTCGGTATGATGGTTGGCTAGGAGCGTGCTATGTGGTGAAGTTCTGTTGTAACAGTGTAGGGCCCGGATTTGTAGGCACTAACAGGGGGCGCTCTTGACCGCATAGCACGCAGTATGCCAATCATCATCGCGGATGATATCGCTCTGTTTCCCGATAAGCTGAGAAAAGGGGCGCGCCCCGTTTTATGTATCAACATTCTTTCAAATCGGAAGATAAAATAATACGGTTCTGAAGGTTGGTTGGCCTAGAATGATTTATCCGACGGAGAGCGCTACCTGTTAGCGCCTAAAAATCCATCAAAATCAGTGATGACAGGTCGCAGACAGCACTTTGTGGCAACGCTACTGGAGGTAATACTCGTCCTGCTGAAGACCAATCATGCAAAGACAACAGCTTATCATCCGCAAACGAACGGGCTCCGTGAGAGGTTTAATCAGACCTTGGTGGACATGATAAGCATACAGGGTGTCCCAGAAAACGTGTCATTGAATTATAATAAAAAAAACAACGCCACCTAGAATCACGCGGTCAACAGCATTTGTTCTTATTAGGTTTTTGCCACCTCCTAATGTGAATGTCATGTACTCCAAGTTTAATTATGTAAATATTTGCGAACTGAACTCGGAAATTTGCCAAGTAAAGGTCACTTTTTTGCCCCACCAATATGAAGAGCGTGCAGAGTTCACTCAAATTCATGATAATTCGCAGTGATATTCACGAGCTATCCCATCGGAAAAAATAGCCGAATATCATGCTTTTCGGAGCACCGAACCATAGCGCGCGATGACTTTTTGAGCGCAATCGCTCTCAGTGCGACGAAAGGAGGTTCCGAAGCCAGCCCACAGAGTGATAGTAGAAAAAGTAACAGTTCCTAAAATTGGGAGAGGGAAAGCATTATCTCAGCGAAAGTCGGACGTGATAAGCCGTTCCTGTTTTATCTCTTTCTGCGATGTCGGGAAGGGCTGGGTTTCCAACCTCCTTTCGTCGGGCTGACAAAGATTGCGCTGAAAAATTCATCGTGCGCTATTCTGTGCGACCTCCGTAGAGCATGATGTTCGGCTATTTTTTCCGATGGGATAGCTCCTGAATATCCCTGTCAATTATCATTAATTTGACTAAATTAGACACGCTCTTCACATTGGTGGGGTAAAAAAGTGACCTTTACTAGGCAACTTTCCGACTTAAGCTCGCAAAAATTTACTTAATTAAACTTACGTTACACGACAGTCACATGAGGAGGTGGCAAAAACCCAGTAAGAACAAATGCCATTGACCGCATGACTCTAGGTGGTGTAGTTTTTTTATTATAATTCAATGACACGTTTTCTGGGACACCCTGTATACGTGTCAGCGAACCAGTAGGACTGGGACGAATTTCTTCCGTATGTTTTCTTTGCGTATAATTCTTCCCAGCACGAGACGACTGGATACACCACCTTCTTTTTCCTGCACGGATATCAGCCCACAGATAGTGCAACATCGCCTCGAACGTGTCCGATAAATTGTTGCCGAAAGGGAGAGAGATACGCAGCGCAAGAACAAGCAGCGCAACGATCAACGCAGACGGGAACACAGCTTCCAAACTGGCGACTTCGCCTACGTATAGTCACCGGCAAGGTGAAGAACAGGACAAGGAAGCTTCTACACTGCTACACACCTTACACCTTTATTCAAACGCCACTGAGCTCGGTATCCAGTACGTAGAAGAGCTTAAGCGTCTCTTTCGTAATCGCAATCATGGAAATGTTCGCTACAAACACGGGCAGTCGATGGCACCGCGCCGTCTTTCCATTCCGGCGATCCGATTGCTTCCTGGCATCAAAACCTGTCCGTCTCGTCACTGAGAAGCATATGACACTGGATGCTCCGCGGATATTGACGTGAATTAGGGCAACCAACCAGCCAACATCGTCTCGGTATGTGCGAAAACCACAGGATGCGACTGCGATAGACTGCGACCACCGCGCGGTAGCTGGAGATTTCCATGGAGATTTCCACTCCCGATGAACGCATACGCAGGATCCTACTGATCCACACTTGAGTGAAATTGCAGCAAGAGACGCGGACAGGTGGGTTAAACAAATGCGACAGGAGACATGCAGACTCGCAACTAGCAGAAGTTTAATGGGAGGAGACAAATATACCCCGCTACAACCCGCTTGTTTCCAACAGATCCTATGGCGCATACTCCTGGCGGAACCGTCACGATGACGTGTCGCGGACCCGATCGTGGTTCGCGTCAAGTTACTCACGGTGTCTTCGCGCGGCAGCTCGACACGGCGTGACGCCATCTGTACTCCCTTCGCGGCTCCGTTTAAATTCGCTCCAGAGAAAACTCCTCGCATGACGAAGGTTAAATTTTGGTTCTACGCTCAGAAAAGTGTTTTCTTTCTGATGAAAACGAGAAAAAAATTCACTTCATAGTTCCTTTAGCGAAGGGAAGAAAGAGGAGCGCAGGAAAGCAAAACAAAGAGAGCGTGAAGGATTACATTATAACATATGCTTACTAAATTAGTTAATACTAGACGAATATTCAGGCTCTAGAAGACGAAAACTGTTGAAAAAGACCAAACAAACATATAAACATACAAAATATCGCGACACCTCCCCCCTACAAAGAAAGAGTGTCCCCACTCTTCAACAAAACCATAGTACATAGCATAAAAAAACATAAGAAACAGTGAATAGAATTACAAGGATTCATTCTGACTTTTGACTAGCGTCAAAGCGTTTAAAACATTGGGCTATGGATAATGGCGGATCAGTAATATACAAAGTCAGCATGTTCGTTAGGTCGCGCGTTACGACGAGGCCGGCTATGTGCATCGGTATCGTTCGTACGTGCATCGTCCTCGACATCCGATGAGTCGTCGGCACTAAAAAAATCGTCCTCGGAGTCACTGGATTTGCCAAGGTCACAGGCTCCATGGCACTCCGGCGCATCATCTGAACCATCTGGATCGCTGTCTGAGCTGTCTACTTCCCATTCCGGGCGATACGGCTTCAGTCGAGCAACGTTCACCAGATCTGTCTTGGAGCCAGTTCTATTTTCTACTCCCCAATCGGTTTTCCGCAGTCTGTCTTACAAGTCGGAATGGGCCGTGGTAGCAGTGTAGAAGCTTCCTTGTCCTGTTCTTCACCTTGCCGGTGACTATACGTAGGCGAAGTCGCCAGTTTGGAAGCTGTGTTCCCGTCTGCGTTGATCGTTGCGCTGCTTGTTCTTGCGCTGCGTATCTCTCTCCCTTTCGGCAACAATTTATCGGACACGTTCGAGGCGATGTTGCACTATCTGTGGGCTGATATCCGTGCAGGAAAAAGAAGGTGGTGTATCCAGTCGTCTCGTGCTGGGAAGAATTATACGCAAAGAAAACATACGGAAGAAATTCGTCCCAGTCCTACTGGTTCGCTGACACGTATACAGGGTGTCCCAGAAAACGTGTCATTGAATTATAATAAAAAAACTACACCACCTAGAGTCATGCGGTCAATGGCATTTGTTCTTACTGGGTTTGTGCCACCTCCTCATGTGACTGTCGTGTAACGTAAGTTTAATTAAGTAAATTTTTGCGAGCTTAAGTCGGAAAGTTGCCTAGTAAAGGTCACTTTTTTACCCCACCAATGTGAAGAGCGTGTCTAATTTAGTCAAATTAATGATAATTGACAGGGATATTCAGGAGCTATCCCATCGGAAAAAATAGCCGAACATCATGCTCTACGGAGGTCGCACAGAATAGCGCACGATGAATTTTTCAGCGCAATCTTTGTCAGCCCGACGAAAGGAGGTTGGAAACCCAGCCCTTCCCGACATCGCAGAAAGAGATAAAACAGGAACGGCTTATCACGTCCGACTTTCGCTGAGATAATGCTTTCCCTCTCCCAATTTTAGGAACTGTTACTTTTTCTACTATCACTCTGTGGGCTGGCTTCGGAACCTCCTTTCGTCCCACACCGGGGAAAGAACATCCACCTAAACGGCGCAAAAGTGTGAGTACTTTTCGTTATTGGGGCTAACAAGGTTAGAACCTTGTGGCCGCTTGGGGCCCATATGAGGGATAGAGAGGAAGTGTCAAAAAAAGACAAAATGGAAGTTACCGAATCTCGTCACCAAACTCAGGTGATACACTGTTGATAGAAATAGACTTCGTTTAGCATGACCTTAGAAACCATGCTTTAACATATTGAACATATGTATCCGTGCTCTTCCCTTCACTTATGTGCTTTCATGTTTAGAGGTAATTTCCTCAGCATAGCAGGAAACCCCTGAGTTGAGACAGCATGGCCAGGAGCTGCAACCAGAGTGGACAAATGCTGTGCCGCCTCCTTCCATATTCCTGTTTGCAGCATTATCTTGCCTCCCATTCAGGCTCTGTATATTGTTCACAGTTTTTTTTTATTTTGTGATTTGATTTCAGTTTACCTTATATATATGCACAATCATATCAGTTTATCATATCATATGATATTGAGGGGGACATTTACTTGATTATACCTGAATAAGCTAAGGTGCTTTTAGGAGCTACAGGCTTTTGTTCCTTATCTTAAATCATTACTTACGTGGACTTCATCCATTTGCATTCACCGGAACTGGAGTTGCATTCTGCGCTCTTAAAAATGAACTTCACCACATAGCACGCTCCTAGCCAACCATCATCCCGAATGACAACGTTCTCGCCCTAGATTTGTTGAAAACGGGAGGCGTACGCCTTGTGACACTTATGCTGTTCATAATTGTCACAAAAACGGCTTATACCTCCCGTTTTCAACAAATCAGGGCAGATAACGAAATTTTTCGAGATGATGTTTGGCTAGGAGCGTGCTATGCGGCGAAGTTCATTTTGAAGAGTGTGTGTTATTCATTTTCTTTTCTCAAGCCAGGGAAGCCCATGTGTATGGCAGCTGAAGTCCGTTCTACTGCTCCGCCGTCCCCGCGCCGGGTCAGTTTGTGCCTGACTGTCGTCGGGATCAGTCGCCAGGGTGTCGGAGCGAACCGAAAACCGGAACCGAAAACCGAAAAAAAAACGCTATTTTGGTGCGAACCGGAACGGAAGCGAAACCGTATACGTTTTTTTTTTTTTTCGCTCAGGAGGGATACCGAAAAATATATTTAACGGTTTTCGGTCCAGAAAAAAACTTCGCCGGTTTGGACTACGGATAGGCGAATGAAACAGACGTCGTGTGCTCTGAAGTCATGTCATGGATACTATACGAGGGTTAGGGTTACGGTGGAATGTATGTCGGTATAGTATGACCCTTAGGCTCCCTTTGGAATGGTTTATCATTCGCGCACGCACACAGACTTCGAGGTACATGTGACTCTCTAGCAATGTGCCGTAGTGTTCGTTTTAATTTGATCCCCCCAAACTCTCCTCAACTTAACAGCGACCCAACGGGGCTGCATAACGGCTTCTTTATCGGTATTGTCGCGCAACGCGTCCCTTGTTTGACAACAGCTAAGTTGAATACATTTACGTATACGCGAGGGCAAGCCCGTGCAAAGTGGCAACTCTTTTGTGGACAGGACACGAAGAAAATAAAACGGAGCCGTCGAGCGCGTTTGTGAGTGAAGGTGTTCCTCGATTTGCGTCGTACTCGTGCGTTGGTGCTTGCTGGCTAGACAGTAGCAAGACATTCGGATGGGACGCAATCGCTCCAACCCAGCAAGAAAGTGCTTTACGTATGACATCACGACCGTTTGTAGCATGCGCTTCAAGAAAAGAGAAAGCCCATTTGAACAGACAGTAACCTACAGGAACCAGGAGCTACCAATTTCACAGCTGTCTATTAATATTAAATACCATGTATGCGGAATAAACGGGTTTGCATTTTGTAACATTGATTTTGTTTTGTGGGGATGAATATTCCCAGCAGAAGCGGAACCGGTTAAAAACCGGTATGAACCGTTATTTTTTTGCTCCGGAGCAGAACCGGTACCGGATCGTTTATGATGTAACCGGAACGAAAAACGTTTCGGTTCGACACCCTGGTCGCACCATGGCCGTGGGGGAAAAGATGAGTGATTTGCCGTGGCGGTTTTTCATTATGTTTGCGCGTTTTTACAGCGTTTCTTTACTGTGCTGCTGTCGAGTTCTTGCTCCAGTCACCTCTCTGACGGACGCAGGAGAGAAACATCTCAAGGTGGTCTTGGCTCAAGCGATATGTGCACAGGTACCTGCAATGAAGCAGTTGAAATTTAGCTGTGCAACACCCCTCTATGAAGTGAAATGCAGTTTCAGGACATGACATGCATCGAACATCACATGCACCACCCTGGATGCATCTGCAGGGTTAGCGAACGATGTTCTGAAATCTTGACTTCTTTTCTCGTGGACATTGCATCCGAAGAGCCGTGCCATTGAAACGTTTGCTGATAACCCGTCGCAGACAATGCCTACGACGTGAAGACCACAGTCCTCCAGGGACAGGATTGCGTCAGTAACAAGGTTTTTGAGCATTTCGCCCGTCATTCCTCTCTGTAGAAAATACCCAAATGGCATCTTCCAGTGCGCTGCAACGCCATCAGCACCAAAGCTTCTGTCGCAAGCGGAAGGTTCCTTGTGTCTCTTGGTAGTGATGTGCTTCCACAGTCCACATAGCCAACAAGTTTTCCGCTCTTTGTGTCAAGCTGGCAGTGAGTCACGATGCTCATGTCATCAAGCATAATCGTGCACAATTTGTCGTGGTCTGTCGAGCTTTGATTTTGCTTTCTCAGGGTTTCCAATGACTCTCTGGTGAAGCCTGGAAATCCTTCCACTACCTGAAGCCAATTCCGTATTGTCATCTCACTAGGCATGAGAAAACGACTTGCAACAAATTCATATGCTCTTGCAGAATAAAAATGGAGGGTCGATTCAAAGTTCCGTGTCTCTTCATCGTACCTGCGACCTTTAGGATGTAGCTCCTTTGGGAGCTCCTTGAGGGATCCTATGTGTGCTGCTGCTTCTGAAGACAGAAGGTTATCTTTCTTCATGCTTTCAATCATTTGCTTGAAGTTGGCTCAGAAGTTTTGCATCGTTGCGCTTTAGGTCTTGTTAGGAAGCCTAGAGTCTTTTCCTTGTTTTCCAGAGGTTGTCGGAATGTCTTTTAACCTTCTTGCGGGGTGTCTCCCAGTCAAAATAGTTATGTTCCAGCCACTCAGGCGGTCGTTCACCCGTCTTTGAGGCAGCTTCTTCATTATCTGTCTCCTCTAATGTTGTTGACATGGTTTCATCCTGCAGAAGGAATAGTGGTAGAGATGTTTGAGACAAGTGGCACATCGTCTGGTTGGTACGAACTTAACACCAGTAAATGTGCGTGCCTCTATGTTGGGAAAGCACCTACCCGTACATACTTCACAATACGCCCATTAGTAACACATTGTGTTACAAATACCATGGTCTTCATATCACGTTTACAGTCCAGCGGCATACTCACATCTGCCACAACATTAATGAATCGAACTGCTGATTAGTTACTTCAGACGCAGGCTGAGGCAATTCCACATCATTCCACACATCACCGATATCACCCTCAACCACACGCTCGGTTGTTCGCTGGACCACTAAAAGATATGCCACCCTGACGCTGGAGCCTCCCTCTTTCGTTCACATTTTGGTGTCGAAACCCGGGAACCCCGTCGGATTAGAAGAAGGGGACAGCTTATGATCCTCCTGAATCTGCTATCTACTGGATGATGGAACGACCTGGAGAACAGCAACCAGGAACCATCCGTGCTGTCGCAGTTCCTGAAGAGGTCAGCCACATTGTTAGTTCTCCTGAATCCATTGCCCCAGAATAGCGGAGGTCTACGCGTGACGCAGCTTCCTGAAGGCCTCTGCCCTTACTTTAATGCACGCGGACGATGCGGTACTGACAGACACATCTTGCGACATCCTGCTTACGGATCCGGACGACGACATAAACATTGACCCAACCAGGTCAAAAATTTCAGAAGAACTCCCGGCATTATTATTGTCGCCAATCATGGAACGTCGACACGGATGACTGCCTCATGAACTTCATCACCAACTGAACACCAAAATTATTAACGTGTGTCTGAATTCACGTGCCTTCATCAAATTGTTTTGCCATTGCCGGGAGTGTGTTGTGGAAATAAAGAGGAGGAATTAAGCCATCGACCAACCACCCTGATCGATAAGTGAAGCTTCCGCGATTTCCCGTACCTTCTTGTCTTTGAACCTGGCCACAATCAAAGTTCTTTTAAAAAAGGGGGCACAACCGCACCGTGAACAATGCACTGCTAAGTGGCCTGACGGCGTGGAATTAGATACAGAAGATCTATGCTCAAGAAGCCTTACATTTATGCACCGCCCTGTCTGTCCAATGTACTCACGCCCACAGGAGAGAGGTATATTGTACACAACTTGTCGCCTGCAGTCAACATAGTTCCATAGGCCTGTCCCAAGCGGAGCTCGAATATCTCACTTGATATCGTGAGGGCACGTGTACCAGAACTTGTCTAGATCTTGTTCTACCTTGGTGCCTTTTCCGGATTGTTATCTGCTTCTTTTTCTGTCTATGACTGTTTAAATTTGTCTGTGCACTGCGATTAAAGTTTAGTTGAGAGTTTGCAGTTTGTGTTGTGTGTTCTCTGTCTGAGTGTGTGTCTGTTTTGGCTGCAATGAACACCACGTTGAACCCATGTGATGCCTTCTGGTTCTTGGGTATACAACAGTAAATAAATAAATAACTTTACCCGTAGCAGCTCATCCTGGAGGGCTCGCCACTCAGCATCTCTGCTGCTTTCATCTTCCACGATTGGTTGATACGAGCTGCTCGGTCTGTCCAAGTCGGGTATTGATTCCTACAAACAAAGCAGTATCCGGCAAGGGGACTATAGCAGAATTCCCTTGCGCGAATTCAACCTCCCCTTGTTACTTAACCAACCAACAACAACGACGACTGTAACAGATGCAGTACTTATTGTATACCAAAATAACTATTGTTTGATTATGCTCAATAGGTATAATTACGGATGGTGCATCCTGAACTTACGACCTCAGAGAGCTCGAATGAGAGGGTGGTGTCCTGCCCTACTTCCACTGTCTCTGCAGCAGTGCTCGATAAACTGTCCTGGCCCGTTGCAGATTCCCGAGAGCAGCTTGGTCTGTCCAACGGTGGATTTTCCTGGAAACAGAGGAGTAACTGGCAAAGAGACTATATAACAGACAGAGTACTGTATATTGTACCAAAGTAGCTACTGTTCCATTGGGCTGCATAGTATAATTACAAATAGTACAGCATGGACTCACAGTTTCTGGAAGCAGCCGTGCCAGTGCAGGAACATCAACACAGGGTGGCTGGGACTGCGCAGTACGCAGTGCCTCCAATGGACACTCTAGAAGTACCACCCTATGCAAAAGTTAATATCCCAAGCACTGATATCAGGTGACGTAGTATGTATATAACAAAGACGCTGAAGAAACAGGTATTATCTGAACATAAAAAGTAGGTGGTACCACAGGGACAGCACAGCTCATGTAAATCAAGCAACGTCAACAACAACTTTGTGCAAAAGTGACACCGGCTAAAGTGAAAGTGACTGAGATGACTGTGGAAGTTGTAAAAGTAGATTTTGAGCTCATAATTCAATGACGTGCTTTTGAAACGTAGTCAGTGTTGTAATCAGTTTACCTGTCCAGTCTCTTCCTGAAAGTTGAAGAGAGTTGGCACAGCGCGTTCTTTCAGACGCACTGCTCAAGACCACTGTAGAAGCATGACTTCTCGAAGTGGAGTGAGAAAATGAACATGATGCTTGTGACTGCATATGAGCTAGCTTTCATGCTTTCCAACCATTTGGCCAATAGTGCAGCATTCTTTATGGGGAACCTACAACAGATGTGCTACAGTTAGGCAGGAATGTTTTAGCAACATCCAAAACAGCAAAAACGGATGACAAGGAACTGCTTACTCGTTGACAAAGTGCAGCGTTTGGGGAGAAATAGTTGTCACAGATAAGAGCACAAGATGGACAAGTTGTTACAGGCATATGAAACATGTATAAAGGATAGCCAAGTTTGAAAGAGGAACAATTTCACGGATATTCAGTTTTTGTGAAAATGCAAAACGATAGCTTTGGTGATTTGCGCTATATAAAACATGAACGCCTATATGTGCCGAAGGCAGGGCAGAAGGGCTGGGGTAGATTTAAAAGCGCTTTAACTGGCGCGCATATCACACCGTCGGCAAAAATGTGTCAATCATGCATGCGATATCAACAGACCGCATCGCCACGCTGTTGTCAAGAGGAATGTCACCTGCCTTCTGCTGATAAAAGAACAACCGATGTCGAGTTAAGAGCATGAGCGTGACGAGCGAACCTTGCAGCCCCCACGAAAGAATAGACGATGCAGCAAATTTTCATCTAAAAGTAATTGATTCCCGTTTAAAGCAACCTGAGACAGTATAGAAACGCACCCACACACACGAACAACTAAAAAACTGCTTTTCGTGAGTAAAACGAAGCAATTTTATCGATATTATGCCTTGATTTCGTCTGGCAGACGGAGTGACGCCGCAGCAGTAGCAGACGAACTCCGACGGATATTGCGTCACGTAGTCCTCGAAACATGGCGCCTGTATTTTTCAGCCTCCGGCCGGAGCTCCCCCTCTACTTTCTGTACTAACTCTATATGGGTAAATCTGAATTGGTAGCGAAAGCGGGAAAAAATACAAAATCTGGCCCGGCAACCCTGGTATTTTGATGCGCGAACGAACCTGGGTGTTGCGAGGACAAACACGAATGTAAACAACTTTTTTTTTTACATCGATAAGAAAAGATAGGTTTGTACTAATCACTTACTCGGTTATTCAATATAGGAAAAAGTACATCTTTGCCTGCTCTATGCGTACGTCAAAGCTGTGCACAGTAAGCGAGTTTCCGCCATAGAGATCCTCCTGCTCTCCGAGGGCTGCGCTTGCGCAGTTCCTCAAGTGTCTCCGCGTGTGCCGTACAGACCGCTTCGCATTTTTTGCTTGTATTTATTGCTATGTCGTACAAGAACACTCGAGTTGCATATTTGAGGACTTGAAGGTAAGTTGAACTTGTAGTAGAGAAGCTGAACATAGTCAGAATGTTCCCTATTGCATGACCTGGTAAATGCGTGAGCCATGTCCAGATACACAGGTAGGCGTGCTTTCTGAACAGCAGAGGAGACTGTCGCTGGCGGCACCACACAAGCGGCACAAGCTTTCTACCGTTTTCTTCAGGATCCTGCCAGATGAGCACCTGAAGAAGCATTGTTGTTTCGAGTAGCGCTATACGTGCATATACATGGGTCTGCGGCTATTCTAATTTATGCATACTTCAAGCGGTTAGCTTTGGATATCATGTGATGCCTAGAGCAAATAAACAAACACTGTCAAGCAACTGCATGTGATGGTTTGCTGGTGCATGGAGGGTATTGTGTGATTTTCAGCACTGTTGCTGCGTGAACATCTGTCCGCATTGGTCAACATCAACTGAGCTGGTAAACACTCAAAATATTAAAAAGGTACCTTGCTGTTTCTGATATTGGGCACGCGGAATTGAACAGTGCGCCCCACTGCACCTCACATAGAGTCACGAGCTTGTCGTATGATTTCTTCTTCTTCCCATTTTTGGATGGATCCTGCTCAACAGCAGGTTGCTGCACCGTGCAGTTAGATTATTTTTGTGACGTGTGCAACTGTTGTTTGCCACGGTGTGACGTCGAGGAAAATGCCAGAAGACACCCCACCGACAAGAAGACGTCTCAGGCCTCTTCGAGGAATCTTCGGACTTCCCACCCCTACAGCTAAGTGAAGTTGACGAGACTGACATAAAAGCTGTTTGGTTAGGTAGCCTGTGCGGTAATTTTGAGTTTAAGAATTTGTCCACCTTGTTGGGTAGCCCGGCGATTGTGCTTTTAAGAAGCAGAGATCACTTTTGTGCAATTTGTCGGGTAGCCTGTATGGCGATTTTGATTGTGAGGAGCAGAGATCCCTTTTGTGCATCTTGTCGAGAAGCCTGTGTGTACCACCCCTGTATTACCTGCATGAGCCCTCAAGGAAAATAAATGATGATGGTGATGATGATAGCTTTTTTTTCGCTCCCCCAGTGCAAAAATAGTTCCGACGCCACTGCTGACATGAGAAAGTGGCATAACCTGAAGTCAACCGTGCATCACCTTGCACTGCACAACAGGGAATGGGGCAGAGGTCTCAACAACCAGCAGATTACTGAGCATCGTGACGTAAGACTCCTCCCTTCAGGACAACTGCTAGCGGTGTCTGTGCACCTGCAGTTGACAATATTGTACAAGTACCATCAGGACCGCCAACCTAGGTGTGCACCCTCATTGAGTAGTTTTGTTGTCACAGTTACTGGAACCCGTAACCTTTCTTTTGTCATCATTCCTATGGGCACGGGTGATCAGTGCCTCCGTCCGCAGCATGTGACTCAATACAAGACAACACTTGAACATCCGAGGAGCAAGATGCAGGAGCTGCGGGAAAAGGTGCACAGATTCCTGGCTTGCAACGAAAAACTACACAAATATCTACGCGACGTCAGCAATCAAGAACAATCTGTGAACTAGTGCAGAGTCTGAAAGAACATTCCGCATTTGCTAACACCAGTGAAGAAGCTTTTGAGTGCAATGTTGACAGGTTCCTTACTGCCGAAGGGGGTCAGGTCTAAGCTCTCAGGGAAATCTTAGTTATAGTCAAACTAAACATTCCAACATTGTGTTCTCTGTCAGTGTACGCAGACGTATTCATTCCTTTTCTTCGAGTGTGTTTGTTTTGATCCGTGGGGACGCAAAAATGCACAGCTGAAGGACTGTACAGTGCATCCGAGGGCTGCAGGGGAAGTTGCAAGGCTGCTGTTTGTACGTATTTGTTTAACCTCTTTCATAATTTCACTCGGTGCACGTGAGGACGGTAAATGCTTCTGGCGAGCTTTGAAACACTGTTCGTAGTATCGGCTGCTTTACTGAGTAATATAGTGTGGCTTGGTGCTAATTATGTATTTTGTGCTTTGCATTGTGTTATTTCGAATGTCTCAGGTTGACTGTCATATGCATATATCATGTACCAGGGGCCATGCACATTTGCTGCTTTTTGCCCTGCCTCAGTGCCTGAGAATTACCACCTTGAATTACTCAACACTTTTTAAAAAGCTGAAGCAACCCACACAGCATTACGACAGATGTGCGAGATGAAGTAACCCTCCATGCCATTTCGAGTGATGCCGTGTTGTGCCCTACGTTCACTTGTGATCTGCATGTGAAAGTTACAGTTGGTATACAGTGGCATATGTTGCATAGTGCACTCTCACAGATTGTAGACCACGTGTTGCAGTGATGTGTGGTGGTGGAATGGACTAGCTTCTTTGAATAATATCTAGCAATCCAAACTTGAGCAAGACCCTTATGAGATCACAAGTACGCCACACGATGTCTTGTTCTGTGCATGGCCTTGTGTATACTACTGATTGCGGATCCGGTAAACGTCAAGCTAACACACACAAAACCCTCAATGTTCGCACGAGTTATGATATGTTACTATGGGTGATTTGTCATTAAACTTGTTAAAAGTGCACTCTTACATGAAGTGTTCTCTGTCTTGCATTTCATTGCTCTCTTCAGTGGGCTACTTCCATGGTCAAACAGGTAATCGATCGGCCTTCGAACCACTGTTGTACGTCACGGTGGAAGTAATAGAAAACGAAGCGCATGAGGGAAAAGGGAGGAAAAAAGGGAAAAGAAGGGAAAGGGAAACGGAAGTGCTGGAAGTGCGTTAACTGGCATCGACTGTGACGTCACCGGATGTCATAAGTGCCGTCACAATTGTAGTTGTCCGCACAACGGATGGATGGCGCTGACCGTCAAAAGATGGCGTAGATTTGAAGACGCAGGGCCTTATGGGAGTATACCTTGGCCGTTCTCTTAAGGGTTTCGATGACGTGATTCCTCTGGCGGTGTTCCACAGAAGCAGTGATTTCCCCAGAAATTCACTACTGAGGGGGGGGGGGGGGCTTATGCTTGGTGAAGGTTGCACTTACGGAATTATTCGTAGACACTGAAAGAATCGTGGCACAATGGTGACATATCTGCACAGCTTTCCCGTTTTATTTGTACGTTAGAAGTTAGAACACATAGTACAGTATAATACAGATTCATTATGAACGGCATTTCAACATTAAGATGCATAATCGCACGACCGACAAAGAAAAAAGACTAACACCTTGTCTCACGAAGCTCAATGGATACCTAGCAACCAACGGTGAAAACCTTAGACGAAAAAGCAGAATACCTCGCTTGGTTGAGTTGGGCACAAATGGTTCTTGATGATCCACATTGAGTTTGCGTGCCCGCACGTATTTTCGCTCGTATGTGCGCGCAATATATGCATTGAACAGTCACTTTCAAATTATCTTGGACAAATGCATGCTACGATCATCTGCATGACTGTGGTCCTACAGCACAAGTTTGACAGTACAGGATGTAATTCGCTGCGCCGGACTCTCTACCAGAACGTCTTGGTGGCTGAGCTGGGTGGGGTCACCTGAGAAATTTCAGGGGCGGTGTTGCAAAAATGCAGGGAGGGTGTACACACCCCCTGGGGGGGGGGTGTAGGGAAACCCCTGCACAGAAGCTTAGGCTCTGTTGTCGAACACGTGATGGTGTTACATGTTTCGATGTCAGGTATCAGCAGATAATTACTGAGCGCGACACGCGAAATGTTTTCCGGAAGAGTGATACCATGGAAGCTTGTAGTCGAAGTCGCTATAGACACAGGGCCTGCACAAAAACAAGATGGTTAAACATCCTGTGTGGTTGATTGTCGTGCACCCCTCTGGAGCACAAACATATGCAAGCGCAGGATGTATTCTATTTTACACTGTCACACCGCTCATATAACAACTGTATTGGTACCAATGTTATCAGCAAATAAGGGCTGAAGTCCACCAGCTATATGCAATATGAAATCGCTGCACAGGCTTTACAGGATGCCTAGAGCAAGTTGAATTGGTTGAACACAGCAGTACATCACTGATATATTAATGGTTGTTAGTTTATTTTTTGGTGATGCAAAACAAAGCACAAAGAGTTGTAGTAGAAACAAAATCTCCTTACGACATAGTGCATCAGGCTTCTTTACTTTAGAGGTGAGCTTGCAGAGCATTTATTGGAGTTGATCTGGCATGTTACCCTGGTGAAAGACTTCAGCCGCTATACACATGTGCCGCCCTGGTTTGAGAGGAGAAAATAAATAACTCAGTATACAACTCCAGTTCCGGTGAATGCAAATGGATGTAGTCCACCTGAGATAAGGATTACAAGATAAGGAACAAAAGTCTGCACCTCTTAAAAGCAACCTAGCTTATTCAGGTGTCATGAAAATGTCCTCCTTAATATCATATTTGTGATAAAGTAAACCGAAAACCAACAAACAGACAAAAAAAACTTGTGAACAATATACAGAGCCTGTATGGTAAGTAAAAGAATACTGCAAATAGGAATCTGGAAGGAGGCTGCACAGCATTCGTCTTCTCTGAATAGTGGGTTGCAGTGATGATGCTGTCTCACCTCAGGGGTTTCAGGCTCCGTTGAGGAAGTTACCTGTAAACATGAAAGCAGATACATATGCTCAACATATTACGTAACTATTCTGTAAAGTACGGTTTCTAAGACACTGCTAAGCAAAGTCTATTTTTATCAACAGTGCACCGCCTAGGTTTAGTGATTCGGTAACTTCCATTTTGGCCTCTTTTTTTTCTCTGCCTCTCCCTCTCTCTCTCTCTCTCTCTCTTGCGTGCCGCAAGGTTTTAAGTCGCGCAGATGAGAATTAACCCGCTTACAGAATCGTGAAATATGTGATAAGCATTTGGGCCGCACGGACTCCGTTTAGGTGGATGTTCTTTCACCGGTGTAGACAGGTATTGTGATGGCGTTACGCCTTGTTTCAAACGACACTGAGCTCGGTATCTACAGGTTTTCTCGCTCAATTTAATCCAATGGTCACTCAATTTAATCCTGTGGTCACTCATTTTAATCCTATGGTCACTGAATTTAATCCTATGGTCAACTAAACTAATCCAGTGGTCAGCCAATTTAATCCGTCCCATATCATTGCTCTGCCACCATTGGAATCAGTATAACCCAGTAATTTATGACTACTGCTGCACGATAAGGAGATAAATTGCGAATACTTGGTCATTTATTACATTGGTATTGCGTCATGAGTTATGACTATGCAGGATTTTATGAGCTTTGCATGACTATAACCTACATTATAGACTATGATTGGACTATTTGGGACCACCCTTGTCGGAAATGGTCCGAAATAGTCCAGTCATGGCCTATAATGTAGGTTATAGTTATCAAAAGCTCATAAAGTTCCGCATAGTCATAATTCATGTCATTATACAATTTCCGACAAGGGTAGTCCGAAATAGTCCAGTCATAGTCTATAATGTAGGTTATAGTCATAAAAAGCTCATAAAAATCCAGCGTAGTCATAACTCATGACATTATTGAATTTCCAACAAGAGTAGTCCGAAATAGTTCAGTCATAGTATACAATGCAGGTTTTAGTCATGAAAAGCGTGTAAAATCCCACATAGTTATACATCATGGTATTACTCTTTGCAATGAGGTTACTCCGAAATAGTCCAGTTATAGTCTATAATTTAGGTTATATTCATCAAAAGCTCATCAAGTCTCGCATAGTTGTAATTCATGTCATTATACTATTTCCGACAAGGGTGGTCCGAAATAGTCCGGTCATAGTCTATCATGTAGGTTATATTCATAAAAAGCTCAAAATCCCGCATAGTCATAAGTCATGACATTATTCAATTTCCAACAAGAGTAGTCCGAAATAGTTCAGTCATAGTATACAATGCAGGTTTTAGTCTTGAAAAGCCCATAAAATCCCACATAGTCATAGATCATGATATTATACTCTCTGCAATGACGTTACCCCGAAATAGTCCAGTTATAGTCTATAAAGTAGGTTATAGTCATGAAAACCTCATGAAGTCCCGCATAGTCATTATTCATGTCATTATACCATTTCCGACAAGGGTGGTCCCAAATAGTTCAGTCATGAACTATAATATAGGTTATAGTCATGAAAAGCTCATAAAGTCTCGCATAGTCATAACTCATGACGCAATACCTATGTAATAAATGACCAAGTACTCGCAATTTATCTCCTTATCGCCCAGAAGATGTGGGTTCGATCCCTACAGCTGGCTAACCTTTTCAGTGACTTTCATCTTTCATCGTTGATTTCTTAGGCAATTTGAGGCTTTGTTTGTATCTGTCCCATCTATGTTGTTCCAGCCTCAGAACATCAGTTTATCTCTTGTTCCTTATCGTGCAGCAGTAGTCATAAATTACTGGGTTATACTGATTCCAAAGGCGGCAGATGCAATAATATGGGTCGGATTAAATTGGCTGACCATAGGATTAAATTCAGTGACCATGGGATTAAAATGAGTGACCATTGGATTAAATTGAGCGAGAAAACGTGTAGTACGTTGAAGAGCATCCAACACGTCCTCATCGACTGCCCTCTTACAGTTCGGAGAGAGCAATACTCCAGTTCCAACTGACCCGTATAAACAACAAGCCGCTCAGCCTTGCAACCAGTCATTGTTCTAACGCTGTGCAGTATCGTCAATGCCTGCGCTCATTCTATCTGTTTCTGACGTCTACCAGCTTGCATGAACTCCTCTGACCTCAGAGGTTTTGCCACGAATGGAGAGATGTGATCTTCACAGCACTACATCTCCGGTGGTCGGCAGGATGAACTCCTATCCTTATCAGTTACGACGCCCCCGCGTGTGTGATATCTCATTTGCGTGTGCCATGTGCGTGCGCGACTGTGTTTGCCTCATCTTTTCCATCGTCATCCCGCTCATATGTTAACCCACACGCACTGGGGTATTGTAGCGCAATTGTTGCGGTGAAACATCTCATCTCATTCATATAGTTGCAAAGCCCAGGAAAAACCTCAGACAGCACAGCCGGGGCATGTAAGAACGCCGTTGGACGTAGTGGCCTGTGGACGTATCAGCCAAAAATGGATGAAAGCACACGTTGGATGTAACTGCTCGTTCGATGTAAAGGAATTATGGATGTACTATCTCGCTTTTGGATGTACCAGCACGATGAATGTAACGGCATGTTGGATGTAATGGCATAGAAACTTCTCCTCTGGCGACGGAAACTCTACCTTACCGCCGTCATTCCAGATTAGCGTCAGTAGCCAACACTGATGCGCTGGACACCTTGTGGCCACACCGTCATCATGGCAACCACAAAGAACGGTCAGAGGCATGCCTGGGTAGTAATGTCATTACTGTAATGAAATTACAGTAATAAATTACTTTTTCTGGTAATTTGTAACGTAATGCATTACTTTTGACATTATGTACTTTGTTATGTGATTTAATTACATTTGAGCAGTAATTTTATGACATTACTCATTACTTTTGAAAAAAGAATCGAGTGTGTGTTCTGTGGTGGCACTTGGCAGAAAGAGAGTTGCCGACTGACCAGTGAAAACGTCATATGAACGGTGACGCATTCAATCGGCACAGAGTAAAATATGTCTTGCTTTTGCAACGTAGTGTTCTCTGTCAATGAATTTCCACATCCTCAATATCGTTACGATTAAACCCGCAGTAATGACTTTGTAACGTCGTTAGGTTTTCGTAGTAACTGTAATGTAATTTCATTACATTTCAATTGCAGTAATGGGCAATGTAATTTAATTAAATTCTAAATCGAGTAATGAGTAATGTAATTTAATTACATTTTAGAAGTAATTTACCCAGGTATGGTCACAGGGCACGTGGAGATCCGGGTTGGATCAAAGGAACAAAACACAAATATCACTGCGTGTGTGTGTTTCGCAGCCTCGTTTCCAGGTGGTGGAGCCCCGTGGTGCTACGTACCAGGAAGCGCGATACACGCGCGAGCTCAGCAGCCAGCCCTCCCCCCTTTTTTTCTGACTGTTTTTTTTGAACTGCTACCGCATGCTCCTCTTGTTGTACTCGGTATTTTCCTACATGTGCATCCACATGCGCAAGTGGCGTATGTGTACGTTTTGCGTTGTACGTTTTGTAACTCGAATGTCCCAGTTTCTGTTCGTCATTCCGCAGGGTCCGTGTGAGAGATCATCCTGCACATATTCTTCACGCTATCCTTCAAGGTTGACTCTGTAACATGTGTGTTTTCTTATAATATTTCTACATTCTGAATTCTGTTGTTGGCTCTACTTCTTTATTAAAGAGCGTAAACGGCGTTTCCTTTTTTGCTCACTGTACTTTGCCCATGTGTGAACTATTTTGGGGATTTTTACGCGATTGTTGCAGATATTGGACGCTCATTCGTGGTATTCTTGCATGTGGCTTTTGTAGCGTGCATATGTTGTCATGGGCACGTGCATTTTTTTAAAGTCAGAAAAGGAAGTCCAGAACTCTCCAGCATGACGTCTCCCTTCTAAAAGAAACAAAAGCCAATTAGAGCATCGCTGCAGGCAAATAGCCTTTTGGGAGCTGAGGAAAGGTGCAATTGGAGGATGGCACGGTACACTCCAGAGCTGTCCCATAGAACTAACCATACATGTCTTAGAGCACTGCACGGGTCCGTGGGCCGAGCCGGGTAAAGCCACTTTTTTGCTGGCCTCGGCTGGGCACGGGTTTGACCATTATGGGCCCGTGCAGGTACATTGCCTGGGTTATAGGTCGGCAACCCGCCATGGGTGCTACCTGCTCCATTGCAAAAACTATCTAGCTATTACACACTCTGAATCAAAATCCTCACAGCAATCAAAACAAATCACATCGGGATTCCTCACATTCTCACGAGCACTCAATCAATAGAGCGAGAAAACAATATAGTACACTACAGATCTACAAAACACGGTGTCAGCAGATCACTAAGATGGAGTTCGCACTTAGTGTTCAAAACACAGTTGTGAGACCAGTCTCACTCAAGAAGGCTACCAGCAGACGGATTGCCTTTCGTTGATTGCGCGGAGTATCCCAAGGACCCAATAAGTGAGTCAGCTCCACTGGGCGGTCTGTCATGCGTAAAATGCCGGCAAGGAGTGACTCTCTCTGTGACCTGAAGTGGCGGCACTCCAGCAAGACGTGACCGCCGTCATTTCCATCACCTCACACACGGGGCACAACTGAGACTCAACCAGACCCATCCTGTGCAGTAAAGAACGGCAGGACGGGGCGCCAGCTCGAAGACGGGGAATACAGCGGCCACGGCCGGCGGAGGGAATCGGGGTACGCAGCCAGGCATGAAAAATCTTAGGTTGGGGCCCATCTGTCGCAGAACATACAGGTTATGGCTACTGTCTGCAAACCACAGCCGACGAGGAACGTTGTACGTGACGCTGTGTAGTAGTCGGCGGGCGTCGTGCGCTGTGAATGGAATAGCACGACATCGGCGCATACTATATGCCTCTGTAGCGAGACAGTCAGCCTTTTCATTGCCAGTGATACCACAGTGGCTGGGTACCCACTGGAACCTAATGTCGTGGCCGTCCTGGACAACAGCGTCGTGAACAGGAAGGGCGTCGTACACCATTGAAGCGCACGATGAGAATGGGTCGCGGCTGGCTTAGCGCAGATATAGCGATTTTGCTGTCGCAGTACACATCCCAACGATTGCAATTTGCTGTCTTGATGCATCGAAGAGCTTGGCTAATGGCGTGAATCTCCGCAGCAGTAGACGGTGATATGTGCGAGAGGCGATAACGCCTAAGACACTGGTTTCTAAGACACTGCTAAGCGAAGTCTATTTTCATCAACAGTGCACCGCCTGGGTTTAGTGGCTAGGTTCGGTAACTTCCACTTTGTCCTTTTTTTTCTCTCTATCTCTCTTTTCTCTTTCTCTCCATCTCTCTCTTGCGTGCCGTAAGGTTCCAAGTCGCTCAGATGAAAATTAACCCGCTTACAGAATCCTGAAATCTGTGATAAGCATTTGGGCCGCACGGACTCACACCAAAAGTACTCACACTTTTGCGCCGTTTAGATGGATGTTCTTTTCCCGGTGTAGACAGGTATCGTGATGGCGTTACGCCTTGTTTCAAACGACACTGAGTTCGGTATCCAGCATACGTTGAAGAGCATCCAACACGTCCTCATCGACTGCCCTCTATACAGTTCGGAGAGAGCAATACTCCAGTTCCAACTGACCTGTATAAACAACAAGCCGCTCAGCCTTGTAGCCTGTCCTTGTTCTAAGCCTGTGCAGTACCGTCAATGCCTGCGCTCATTCTATCTGTTCCTAACGTCTACCAGCTTGCTTGAACTCCTCTGACCTCAGAGGTTTTGCCACGAATGGAGAGGTGTGATCTTCACAGCACTACATCTCCGGTGGCCGGCAGGATGGACTCCATCCTTATCAGTTACGACGCCCCCGCGTGTGTGATATCTCATTTGCGTGTGTGACGTGTGTGCGCGACTGTGTTTGCCTCATCTTTTCCATCGTCATCCCGCTCATATGTTAACCCACATGCACTGAGGTATTGTAGCGCAATTGTTGCGGTAAAACATCTCATCTCATTGCCATTCATGTAGTTGCAAAGCACAGGAAAAACCTCAGACAGCACAGCCGGGGCATGTAACAACGCCGTTGGACGTAGTGACATGGGGAGGTATCAGCCAAAAATGGATGAAAGCACGCGTTGGATGTAACTGCTCGTTGGATGTAAAGGCATAGAAACTTCTCCTCTGGCGACGGAAACTCAACCTTACCGCTGCCATTCCAGATTAGCGTCAGTAGCCAACACTGATGCGCTGGACACCTTGTGTCCACACCGTCATCATGGCAACCACAAAGAACGGTCGCAGGCATACCTGGGCAGTAATGTCATTACTGTAATGAAATTACAGTAATGACATTACTTTTTCTGGTAATTTGTAACGTAATGCATTGCTTTTGACATTATGTAATTTGTAATGTGATTTAATTACATTTGGGCAGTAATTTTATGACACTACTCATTACTTTTTAAAAAAGAATCGAGTGTGTGTTCTGTGTTGGCACTTGGCAGAAAGAGAATTGCCGACTGACCAGTGAAAATGTTCATATGAACGGTGACGCGTTCAATCGGCACAGAGTAAAATATGTCTTGCTTTTGCAACGTAGTGTTCTCTGTAAATGAATTTCCACATCCTCAATATCGTTACGATTAGACCCGCAGTAATGTCTTGGTAATGTCATTACTTTTTCGTAGTAACTGTAATGTAATTTCATTACATTTCAATTGCAGTAATGGGTAATGTAATTTAATTAATTTCTAACTGGAGTAATGAGTAATGTAATTTAATTACATTTTTGAAGTAATTTACCCAGGTATGGTCACAGGGCACGTGGAGATCCGGGTTGGATCAAAGAAACAAAACACAAATATCACTGCGTATGTGTTTCGCAGCCTCGTTTCCAGGTGGTGGAGCCCCGTGGTGCTACGTACCAGGAAGCGCAATACACGCGCGAGCTCAACTGCCAGCCCTCCCCCCCTTTTTTTCTGACTGTTTTTTTGAACTGCTACCGCATGCTCCACTTGTTGTACTCGGTATTTTCCTACATCTGCATCCACATGCGCAAGTGGCGTATGTACGTTTTGCGTTGTACGTTTTGTAACTCGAATGTCCCAGTTTCTGTTCGTCATTCCGCAGGGTCCGTGTGAGAGATCATCCTGCACATATTTTTCACGCTATTCTTCAAGGTTGACTCTGTAACACGTATGTGTTTTCATATAATATTTCAACATTCTGAATTCTGTTGTTGGCTCCACTTCTTTATTAAGGAGCGTAAACGGTGTTTCCTTTTTTGCTCACTGTACTTTGCCCATGTGTGAACTATTTTAGGGATTTTTACGCGATTGTTGCAGATATTGGACGCTTATTCGTGATATTCTTGCATGTGGCTTCTGTGGCGTGCATATGTTGTCATGGGCACGTGAATTTTTTTAAAGTCAGAAAAGGAAGTCCAGAACTCTCCAGCAAGACGTTTGCCTTCTAAAAGAAACAAAAGCCAATTAGAGCATCGCTGCAGGCAAATAGCCTTTTGGGAGCTGAGGAAAGGTGCAATTGGAGGATGGCACGGTACACTCCAGAGCTGTCCCATAGAACTAACCATACATGTCCTAGAGCACTGCACGGGTCCGTGGGCCGAGCCGGGTAAAGCCACTTTTTTGCTGGCCTCGGCTGGGCACGTGTTTGACCATTATGGGCCCGTGCAGGTACATTGCCTGGGCTATAAGTCGGGATCGAGCCTCTGTTACACCACCGTTTAGCCAGTATCAATTTAAGAGTCCGCAACTCTTGGCCGGGGCCGGGTAGCCTATAGCTTTCTCGAGCTCGTGCCGGGTCTCGGCCAGAAACCTAGGAATTCTTCGGGCTTGGGCCGGACCCGGGACAGGTATGGAACAGACGGGCGAGGACCGGGCGGGTAAATCAAAGGAAGGCGAGGCTCGCGCCGGGAATGGCCCTAGGAACGCGGCTCGTGCAGTGCTCTAATCTATCTACGCATAGCAGCAACAAACAAGGAACATGCATCACATGACCCGGGCATCACCAAGTCGGCTTCTGGAGTCAGGCTATCCTGTCGCCTCCTTCTTTGTGTTTTCTTTGCAATAAACCTATATCCCCCCAGGCATCACCCATCATTTAATAAACTTTCACATCCTCCCCAGGCAACCCGCAAGGAGGCCAGCAGGAGCATGGAGCTTTTCGCTCGCATGTTCGTCTTAATACACTTCTGGTTATACGATACGGCTGCGCCTTGTAAAAATGGCACTTAAGACAATCGAGAATACATGACTGCGCAAGCCATGTTGTCGACGAGGGTCGATTACCTCTGTATGCAAGGTTAGGCGATCTAGGGGAAGCTTCTATAATCTGGATCACCGCATAAAATGGACCGATGACATTTTCGCCGAACTGTGCGACTGTAAGCTCTACTGAGCAGTGACAGTCACCATGTAGACGAATGCAATAATAAAGGTAGTATCGGTTGCCGTCGCGTTGAAATGCCAGTAATACCAGTAATGCCAGTAATGCCAGTAGTATGCATCCATGGCTTGCTTGGACGGATCTCAACCTGCCCATTGTGCCTTGGGGTAGTGGGCCGCACCTCATGTGGTGAATCTTCCCATTCATCATCATTAATTTATCTCTTGTTGTTGTTGTTGGATTGCTTGTACGCTGTGAGAATGTCGTAGGAAGGATATTATGACTTGTGTAGTCCGGCTTTTGAATCACTCCATGTAATTTGTGTGTGTTTGTATCCTCTGAGACATTCTGCGTTCTGTGATGCTGCTGTTTACACTCTTGTGTACTGCTGGGAAGTATACATGCACTAAGAGTTTTCTGAGGAGCAGTTTTTCAGGTACTCAAGAACAGTTTTCGTTGGATGGTAAGACATGGGGCTAGTTGACACATACCGCAACGGCTGACGTAGACGGCACGGCAAATTGCGCCGTTTTCTCGCCGAAGCGAGCATTCTTACCTCTATTGGTTCACTACGCGTGTCTTTCATTAGACAATGGCACTTTTGCTGTATTTTGCATTGGGACTAGAGTTTGGATTTACTGTCATTGTTGCCTTCCAGATGCCATGTAGACATATTGTGCGGGACGTCAGCTGTGTTAAAGTTAGTGGAGCTCAGAGAAAGTGGCCTAATTTGGTCCACGACATCTCCAGTGACTATAGTTGGGCTATGACACGACTAGCTTTGCGTACTGTACACGTGACTTCGCCTCGTATAATTTTTTTATCTGTGCATATTTGGTGTACGCTGTACGACAGGAGTTTCAATGAGTGGCTTCATGTGTGATTGTCGGCGGGCCTTTGAGTTGTAATGCTTAAAAAAAAAGAAAAGGAAACAAAGCCTTCCCGTTGGAGGTCCAGGAACGTCAATGTTGAATTCCGGGATCAGCTTCCTTTATAAGACCACTAGAGGAAATTCCTAGAAAAAAAAAAGAGATAAATTGTATCGAGAATGCAATGCCGTTACCGAGATATCCGTGGCCGATTTTGTTCTGGTTCGGGCTTAATAGTTTAGGCGTAAATCCCGTTTTCCATTAGGGGTTCCAGTTTAGGCAAATTTACCGGCGGTATTAGTAATAATTTGTTACCACAGGAAAACTTGCCTACATTCGTATTGATGTTGTGGTAGCTATAACGCCTCTGGCCAACCGTTCAGTGTCTGACGAGTACATGTATATACTCTAAGAAGAAAGGAGTAAAATGGGGAGTAATTGCAACCAGTGGCGTTTGCACAATACTTGTGCACACCGCATCATGCGGTTGAAAAAAAAAAAACGAAAATAATTGCTTTCGACATTCACAATACGATTATACTGTGATGTCCAATGAGGTGGTGCCACGAGATTGGAAGGATTTTGAAAAGCTTATACTTTGGAAACCATTCAAGTGTGCCGCTTAGATAGACGCCATGAACTGTAAGAACTTTCGCGATCGTCACACTGCCCCCCCCCCCCCCACCATATATTATTTTCCCTTCGGGTTTACACGATTTGCGTGGGTCGGTCAGTGGCAGGTAGGGGGGCTCCGGCCCCCCCTAGCCCGCCCGTGGGTACGCCACTGATTGCAACTTCTAGACCCCTAGATTGCATTTACTCCCCATTTTAGTCCCCCGATACTGACATTTACACTGCAAATTGTCACTGAACGTCGCAAATGGCCTTCTGAATACAATAGTCTCCGTAAATATGTGCTCTTGGTCGATCTGATGGCCTACGGCTGTATAACTTAGCCAACTTTGCAATTTTGCACCCACACAGAGTAAGAAACAGTTGGCGCTCCTTTCTTAGCAAATTGTGTTCGATGTATGTATGTCGCAAGATTTTATACCACTCGATATATCACGGTTGACGGTGTGATTCAAACGATTTTCATGCATGCACACGAATTACTTACCTGGGACTCTTGGAACAGAGCGTGAAATATTCAGTGACATTCATTTACTCCCGAAAGGGACTGTTTTTTGTGGCAATGCATTTAGTGTCCACAAGGAGTATTTTTTTCCTTAGAGTGTAGTTTAGCATGCGAGAGAAAGAGGAGTGGTGTGACAAAAAGATAACTGAGGTGTTGATCTTCCTTTGCAGTGAAGCCTTCTACGATGTTCAAGTACACCTTCTTCTGTCTGTTCGTCTGCCTAATTGGTAAGCGTTGGTTACACGCCCTTATTCTTACAAGTTGTCTCGCGACGTAAACCCACGAATGATCACTGCCATTTTATTCTTACAGAAGTAAGGTACATATACAACGAGTTTTCGATACATCACCCCACTTCATATTTGACTTTTTTTCTTTCTTTCGAGAGCTTCATTTTGCAATATTTCTAAATTCGAAACGTACGTGCAGCGACAGTTCCTTTTGCGTCGAAATCTTGGCACATTTTTGTACCTCGAGAACCAAAGTTACCCCCCCCCCCCAGGAAAATGTGACCTGATGTGATTTGAAGGTTTTTTTTTTCTTGTGTGTGTGTGTGTGTCGGCCACGTTAGTTTCGTGTTGCAATACCGGTATGGGTTCGTTCCGTTAACGAAAAGAAAGAAAAAAAAAGGAACGAAATACGTTACTCAACAGCGAAAACAAACGAGTTCTCGTTCCTCGTTAAAGTTGGCGTCCGTGAGGAATCCGGAATTCTAGAGTTAACGTGATATCCACTTGAAGATGACTTCCAGCCTGCCTTCGTAACCGACTCCAGTGACGTCGGTACGCGCACTGTTGCCTGAATTCTGCTGGGAGCGCGAAGCCGGGGATGCAATATCAAATCAAATTCAATTTCTAATATTTCCGACTGGTTCAAAACGAAATATCCCGGCTACATGTATATCAGGCACCCACTATTACCATCACACCTACAGTTCAACGAAGTTTTTTTGTCCGGACACCACCTTTGACGGATTACTTCTCCGATACTAAGGGTGTCTGCGCAGCCGTTCCGACAGGGAGGTGATAGCCGGAGTCACTAAATAGGCTACGCTTCAGAGTACCGACACTGAGTTCCAAGAGCGAGCATGCGCCATATTGTTTCCGCGCCACGCTGCGCACGCGCACAGCTCAGGTTAACGCACGATGCCACCTATCGTGCGCGGGTGAAATGTTCCTTTCCTGTACGAGCACCAGTTGACGGCCTTGAGCTCACCTTGACATCTTCTGGACGCTCTGGTTGACAATACATGGATTACCGCGCAACAATCATACACGCTTCTTAATCCCACAGCGAGCATTACGTTAGCCGTTTTACGATCCTCAAATGGGGATGATACCGGTGTGGTGCGGAAACAAGATGGCGGTCCTGCTCTCCCTTAGACCTCAGTGTCGATACTCTGAAGCGGAGCTTATTTAGTGACTCTAGTGAGAGGGAGAGCGCCTTCGCTAAGGGGAGGGCTGGGCTCCGAGCTGCAGGTCCCGGGAGCTAAGCTATATAATGGAGCGAGGGCCAAGAGAATGTTTTTTGAGCTCACAAGTGCGCATGATTTTTTTTTCTCCACTCCTTTTTTTAATTTATTTCCACAGCTCCCGGTGGCGGGGGAGCACTTCTTTTCGTTTATCCTTCCCTGGGCGGGAGCTCGCCTCGAGAAGGCTTTGTATGTTTCACGCTGCCAAATTATTAAATCAACTTATTTTCATTTTAAGTGATGTTTCACATTGGATTTACTTCGAGATGCATTCGGTGGCCCAAATGTCCATCGGTTATTTTCCAAGCAATCCGGGGTAAAGCCTAGCGTCGTCCGCTCCGGGTTCATGGCTTTCACCAATGCATGGAATGTCCTTAGAACATCTCTAGCACAGTCAGGAAGACCACAAGATGGTTTTATGAGGTCAGTGACGTGATTATCTGGAACCCACTAGCTCTTTACAACTGGCTCCGAACACCACGTGCGAAGCGTAGGGACGGTGGAACCATTTCAGAAGGTGTCTACACTGAAGCAGAAAGGAACGGAGGGGAGGGGGGGGGGTTGATAGAAAAGTACCGTATTCATCAGTTTTGTAAGGAAATCCGTGACGAGGTACATATCTGAGACAAGTAGCTCAGTCTTTACTTCATTCCTAATAAAACTAAACGATTTACCCAGGCCAGTAGCGTACCAGCCTGCGCTGAAACGCACTACAAGTGCCTGCTTTCAGTATATTTTTTGTACTCACTAGCACATTTATTCGCTCATGTGAACATTCTGCACACTCCCCACTAATCTTTTTTTTTTTTTAGTTCTCGAAGTCCTGGTTGGCGCACAGGAAGGAGGAAGTGGTGGACTCAAACAGATCGCAGGTACGCTGCGCGTTCGTTGGAATCCTCATAACTTCACCCTGTTGCAAAACAGATACCGCTACAGCCTTTTCGTGTTAACGTCATTCGGGTCTCGAATGACATTATTTTTACGAAGTTTGCGTCACACGACATTTGCTAATGATATTAAACGCCATGATGTCGATGCGGCCCACTCACTCAGTAAAATATAAGCTATGCAGCTTTTAAAAACTGAACCCCTCTTACACATGCTGAAAATGCATGTGCTGTAGGGGAGACGGCTGTTTAAAATCCGCACTTCGTGGTTTATCTCATCTCAAATCTCCAGGTGTTGCGAGACTATTTCTTTCGAGTGATAAACACTTGCAGCACGTGGTCCACCTTCAAATATGATATTGGCACAACACTTTTAAGCGCAGCAGGGGTAACATGGGCCGCGGACCTACACTGTTAAAACATAACTTCACCACATAGCACGCTCCTGGCCAACCATCATTTCCGAGCGATATCACTCTGTGTCCTGATTTGTTCAAAACAGGGGGGAGGCGCCTATCTGGGACAAGCATAATGTGTCCCAGATAGGCCCCTCCTCCCATTTTCAACAAATCAATACACAGAGTGATATCATTCTGAATGATGGTGGCTATGAGCGTGCTATGTGGTGAAGTTCTGTTTTAACAGTGTACTGACATGCGATTTTAGCTAACCGTGTCCCCAACAGAACATTCGTCCCTCGTTAATATGTACACTTTCGTCCTGAGCAAAAAAATTGTCCATGAAGTGAATCGTTCATAATATCCAACCAGACAGCATTAATTGTGAAAAAAAAAAGAAAAAAAAAATCCGGTTATCACCGTCTGCTTGTGCATGTACATCGTGGAAGTCGTAGTCGCTGGAATATCCGCAACTTTAATTGCTTGAGGCTCATTCTCGTTGTCTTCGAAGAATTGCAGCGCTGTTTGCAGCCCTTCCCGAGGCATTGTTGCTGTGACAAGAGGCTTAGCACTGCCCGCATTGCCACAGAAAACGTCCAACTAGTTTTAGGAACTCTCGTCGGATGCCGGTTGCTCCATCGTCTCCGGAGTTGCGTCGTAAGTCAGCTCCTTTTCGGTGTCCGTTTCGTCGAAATTGCTCAGGTGCTCGGCTCCAGCGTCCGGGTCCACTATTACGTCAGAGCTATTACGTCATCATGCCCGCTCCAGAATCATCCCCCGCATCACATCCCAGGCATAGCACGCTCTGCGCCAACCGTTGCTACGTATGATAGGATTATCGCTTCTGATTCCAAGAGAAAGGGAGGCGTACGCCTTTTTCTGTCAATTTGAATACATGATAACTGACACAAAAAGACGTGCGCCCCTCTCTCTCTCCCCGAATCAGAAGCGATAACCCTATCATTCGTGGCAATGGTTGGCGCAGAGCGTGCTAAGCAGTGAAGTTGAGTTTTTAGGGTGTACTCAAACTGATAAAAGGAGGATTCTACCCTCTTAAAAACGAACTTCGCCGCATAGCACGCTCGTAGTCAACCATAATCTCGAATGATATCGTTATCTGCCCTCATTTGTTGAAAACGAGCGTGCTATGCGGTGAAGTTCATTTTTAAGAGTGTAGAAGAAGGGCGTGTCACCCCCTGTCAGGGGCGGATCTAGTGGGGGGGGGGGGGTCAGGATGTCCTGATCCCATCTTCAATTTCTGTCTTCACATAGTGTTGAATTGACCTCGATTGCGTCCCTACAGTGCTGGGCAAGGCTGGACCCCGCTCTCAGAAAAATCTTGGATCCGCCCATGCCCCCTGTTCTCTCCAAAGGTTGCCGTCATGGGAAGGTGTCCATAATAGCTAAACAAGGATACATAAGGTTCTATGGGGTCGGTCGCCGTCTGTGCAGTCCATTGTCCGAAAAGCAAAGATTCATATTATCGAGACACCATTACATGGGAAAAGTTTCGTTCCAAGAAAATCGTGTCCATAATTCGAATTGTCCATATTAATCAGGGACGATTGTAATATTCTGTAATATAATAATATCAGGTAGGTCTTCCTCTGGAGCAGTTCTATGTATTTAATGTTGATGTTGGAGTATTTAAATAACATGTTCAGTTAACGTATTTGTCAACAGTTGCCGAATCCAAAAGCAGGATAATGGCGGCGCCTCAAGTTCGGCTCCCATCAAAAGCTCACAACAGCGCCCGCCTCTTTTGAAATTCAACATTTATTTTCATCGTCATAAATACGTAAAAGGCTCTCCTCACCCAACCTTACTTTACCTTACCTTCTCACCTTACCTTGGTCAGTCTCGACGGGTGGCATTCTACATGAACTGACCCACTCCCCAACGTGTGAAATACGTAGAAGGGTCTCCTCACCTAACCTTAGTCAGTCTCGACGGGTGCGCATTCTACATGAACTGACCCACTCCCCAACGTGTGAAATACGTTGAAGGGTCTCCTCACCTAACCTTAGTCAGTCTCGACGGGTGCGTATTCTACATGAACTGACCCACTCTCCAACGTGTAAAATACGTAGAAGGGTCTCCTCGCAAAACCTTGGTCAGTCTCGACGGGTGATATTCGACATGAACTGACCCACTCCCCAACGTGTGCAATACGTAAAAGGCTCTCCTCACCTAACCTTGATCAGTCTCGACGGGTGCATATCCTACATGACATGACCCACTCCCCAACGTGTGCAATACGGGAAAGGCTCTCCTCACCTAACCTTGGTCAGTCTCGACGGGTGCATATTCTACATGAACTGACCCACTCCCCAACGTGTGAAATACGTAAAAGGGTCTCCTCACCTTACCTTGATCAGTCTCGACGGGTGCATATCCTACATGACATGACCCACTCCCCAACGTGTGCAATACGGGAAAGGCTCTCCTCACCTAACCTTGGTCAGTCTCGACGGGTGCATATTCTACATGAACTGACCCACTCCCCAACGTGTGCAATACGTAAAAGGGTCTCCTCACCTTACCTTGATCAGTCTCGACGGGTGCATATCCTACATGACATGACCCACTCCCCAACGTGTGCAATACGGGAAAGGCTCTCCTCACCTAACCTTGGTCAGTCTCGACGGGTGCATATTCTACATGAACTGACCCACTCCCCAACGTGTGAAATACGTAGAAGGGTCTCCTCACCTAACCTTAGTCAGTCTCGACGGGTGCGTATTCTACATGAACTGACCATCTCTCCAACGTGTAAAATACGTAGAAGGGTCTCCTCGCAAAACCTTGGTCAGTCTCGACGGGTGATATTCGACATGAACTGACCCACTCCCCAACGTGTGCAATACGGAAAAGGCTCTCCTCACCTAACCTTGATCAGTCTCGACGGGTGCATATCCTACATGACATGACCCACTCCCCAACGTGTGCAATACGGAAAAGGCTCTCCTCACCTAACCTTGGTCAGTCTCGACGGGTGCAT
Organism: Ornithodoros turicata; assembly: GCF_037126465.1. Lineage (NCBI taxonomy): Eukaryota > Metazoa > Arthropoda > Arachnida > Ixodida > Argasidae > Ornithodoros > Ornithodoros turicata. The sequence goes on from NW_026999390.1 coordinate 563,320, forward strand.
ATTCTACATGAACTGACCCACTCCCCAACGTGTGCAATACGTAAAAGGGTCTCCTCACCTTACCTTGATCAGTCTCGACGGGTGCATATCCTACATGACATGACCCACTCCCCAACGTGTGCAATACGGGAAAGGCTCTCCTCACCTAACCTTAGTCAGTCTCGACGGGTGCGTATTCTACAAGAACTGACCCACTCCCCAACGTGTGCAATACGTAAAAGGCTCTCCTCACCTAACCTTGATCAGTCTCGACGGGTGCATATCCTACATGACATGACCCACTCCCCAACGTGTGAAATACGTAGAAGGGTCTCCTCACCTAACCTTAGTCAGTCTCGACGGGTGCGTATTCTACATGAACTGACCCACTCCCCAACGTGTGAAATACGTAGAAGGGTCTCCTCACCTAACCTTAGTCAGTTTCGACGGGTGCGTATTCTACATGAACTGACCCACTCTCCAACGTGTAAAATACATAGAAGGGTCTCCTCGCAAAACCTTGGTCAGTCTCGACGGGTGATATTCGACATGAACTGACCCACTCCCCAACGTGTGCAATACGTAAAAGGCTCTCCTCATCTAACCTTGATCAGTCTCGACGGGTGCATATCCTACATGACATGACCCACTCCCCAACGTGTGCAATACGGGAAAGGCTCTCCTCACCTAACCTTGGTCAGTCTCGACGGGTGCATATTCTACATGAACTGACCCACTCCCCAACGTGTGCAATACGTAAAAGGGTCTCCTCACCTTACCTTGATCAGTCTCGACGGGTGCATATCCTACATGACATGACCCACTCCCCAACGTGTGCAATACGGGAAAGGCTCTCCTCACCTAACCTTGGTCAGTCTCGACGGGTGCATATTCTACATGAACTGACTCACTCCCCAACGTGTGAAATAGGTAGAAGGGTCTCCTCACCTAACCTTAGTCAGTCTCGACGGGTGCGTATTCTACATGAACTGACCCACTCTCCAACGTGTAAAATACGTAGAAGGGTCTCCTCGCAAAACCTTGGTCAGTCTCGACGGGTGATATTCGAGATGAACTGACCCACTCCCCAACGTGTGCAATACGTAAAAGGCTCTCCTCACCTAACCTTGATCAGTCTCGACGGGTGCATATCCTACATGACATGACCCACTCCCCAACGTGTGCAATACGGGAAAGGCTCTCCTCACCTAACCATGGTCAGTCTCGACGGGTGCATATTCTACATGAACTGACCCACTCCCCAACGTGTGCAATACGTAAAAGGGTCTCCTCACCTTACCTTGATCAGTCTCGACGGGTGCATATCCTACTTGACATGACCCACTCCCCAACGTGTGCAATACGGGAAAGGCTCTCCTCACCTAACCTTGGTCAGTCTCGACGGGTGCATATTCTACATGGACTGACCCATTCCCCAACGTGTGAAATACGTAAAAGGCTCTCCTCACCTAACCTTGGTCAGTCTCGACGGGTGCATATCCTACATGACATGACCCTCTCCCCAACGTGTGTAATACGGGAAAGGCTCTCCTCACCTAACCTTGGTCAGTCTCGACGGGCGCATATTCTACACGAACTGACCCACTCCCCAACGTGTGCAATACGTAAAAGGGTCTCCTCACCTTACCTTGGTCAGTCTCAACGGGTGCGTATTCTACATGAACTGACCCAATCCCCAACGTGTGAAATACGTAAAGGGTATCCGCACCTTACCTTGGTCAGTCTCGACGGGTGCATATCCTACATGACATGACCCACTCCCCAACGTGTGCCATACGGGAAAGGCTCTCCTCACCTAACCTTGGTCAGTCTCAACGGGTGCGTATTCTACATGATTTGGCCCACTCCCCAAAGTGTGAAATACGTAGAAGGGTCTCCTCACCTAACCTTGGTCAGTCTCGACGGGTGCATATCCTACATGACATGACCCACTCCCCAACGTGTGAAATACGTAGAAGGGTCTCCTCCCATAACCTTGGTCAGTCTCAACGGGTGCGTATTCTACATGAACTGACCCACTCCCCAAAGTGTGAAATACGTAGAAGGGTCTCCTCCCATAACCTTGGTCAGTCTCGACGGGTGCATATCCTACATGACATGACCCACTCCCCAACGTGTGAAATACGTAGAAGGGTCTCCTCCCATAACCTTGATCAGTCTCAACGGATGCGTATTCTACATGAATTGGCCCACTCCCCAAAGTGTGAAATACGTAGAAGGGTCTCCTCCCATAACCTTGGTCAGTCTCGACGGGTGCATATCCTACATGACATGACCCACTCACCAACGTGTGAAATACGTAGAAGGGTCTCCTCCCATAACCTTGGTCAGTCTCAACGGGTGCGTATTCTACATGAACTGACCCACTCCCCAACGTGTGAAATACGTAGAAGGGTCTCCTCACCTAACCTTAGTCAGTCTCGACGGGTGCGCATTCTACATGAACTGACCCACTCCACAACGTGTGAAATACGTAGAAGGGTCTCCTCACCTAACCTTAGTCAGTCTCGACGGGTGCGTATTCTACATGAACTGACCCACTCCCCAACTTGTGAAATACGTAGAAAGGTCTCCTCACCTAACCTTAGTCAGTCTCGACGGGTGATATTCGACATGAACTGACCCACTCCCCAACGTGTGTAATACGGGAAAGGATCTCCTCACCTAACCTTGGTCAGTCTCGACGGGTGCATATTATACATGAACTGACCCACTCCCCAACGTGTGCAATACGTAAAAGGGTCTCCTCACCTTACCTTGGTCAGTCTCAACGGGTGCGTATTCTACATGAACTGACCCAATCCCCAACGTGTGAAATACGTAAAGGGTCTCCGCACCTTACCTTGGTCAGTCTCGACGGGTGCATATCCTACATGACATGACCCACTCCCCAACGTGTGCAATACGGGAAAGGCTCTCCTCACCTAACCTTGGTCAGTCTCGACGGGTGCATATCCTACATGAATTGGCCCACTCCCCAACGTGTGAAATACGTAGAAGGGTCTCCTCCCATAACCTTGGTCAGTCTCAACGGGATGCGTATTCTACATGAATTGGCCCACTCCCCAAAGTGTGAAATACGTAGAAGGGTCTCCTCCCATAACCTTGGTCAGTCTCGACGGGTGCATATCCTACATGACATGACCCACTCCCCAACGTGTGAAATACGTAGAAGGGTCTCCTCCCATAACCTTGGTCAGTCTCAACGGGTGCGTATTCTACATGAATTGGCCCACTCCCCAAAGTGTGAAATACGTAGAAGGGTCTCCTCCCATAACCTTGGTCAGTCTCGACGGGTGCATATCCTACATGACATGACCCACTCCCCAACGTGTGAAATACGTAGAAGGGTCTCCTCCCATAACCTTGGTCAGTCTCAACGGGTGCGTATTCTACATGAACTGACCCACTCCCCAAAGTGTGAAATACGCAGAAGGGTCTCCTCCCATAACCTTGGTCAGTCTCGACGGGTGCATATCCTACATGACATGACCCACTCCCCAACGTGTGAAATACGTAGAAGGGTCTCCTCCCATAACCTTGATCAGTCTCAACGGATGCGTATTCTACATGAATTGGCCCACTCCCCAAAGTGTGAAATACGTAGAAGGGTCTCCTCCCATAACCTTGGTCAGTCTCGACGGGTGCATATCCTACATGACATGACCCACTCACCAACGTGTGAAATACGTAGAAGGGTCTCCTCCCATAACCTTGGTCAGTCTCAACGGGTGCGTATTCTACATGAACTGACCCACTCCCCAACGTGTGAAATACGTAGAAGGGTCTCCTCACCTAACCTTAGTCAGTCTCGACGGGTGCGCATTCTACATGAACTGACCCACTCCACAACGTGTGAAATACGTAGAAGGGTCTCCTCACCTAACCTTAGTCAGTCTCGACGGGTGCGTATTCTACATGAACTGACCCACTCCCCAACTTGTGAAATACGTAGAAAGGTCTCCTCACCTAACCTTAGTCAGTCTCGACGGGTGCGTATTCTACATGAACTGACCCACTCTCCAACGTGTGAAATACGTAGAAGGGTCTCCTCGCAAAACCTTGGTCAGTCTCGACGGGTGATATTCGACATGAACTGACCCACTCCCCAACGTGTGTAATACGGGAAAGGATCTCCTCACCTAACCTTGGTCAGTCTCGACGGGTGCATATTATACATGAACTGACCCACTCCCCAACGTGTGCAATACGTAAAAGGGTCTCCTCACCTTACCTTGGTCAGTCTCAACGGGTGCGTATTCTACATGAACTGACCCAATCCCCAACGTGTGAAATACGTAAAGGGTCTCCGCACCTTACCTTGGTCAGTCTCGACGGGTGCATATCCTACATGACATGACCCACTCCCCAACGTGTGCAATACGGGAAAGGCTCTCCTCACCTAACCTTGGTCAGTCTCGACGGGTGCATATCCTGCATGAATTGGCCCACTCCCCAACGTGTGAAATACGTAGAAGGGTCTCCTCCCATAACCTTGGTCAGTCTCAACGGGATGCGTATTCTACATGAATTGGCCCACTCCCCAAAGTGTGAAATACGTAGAAGGGTCTCCTCCCATAACCTTGGTCAGTCTCGACGGGTGCATATCCTACATGACATGACCCACTCCCCAACGTGTGAAATACGTAGAAGGGTCTCCTCACCTAACCTTAGTCAGTCTCGACGGGTGCGCGTTCTACATGAACTGACCCACTCCCCAACGTGTGAAATACGTAGAAGGGTCTCCTCACCTAACCTTAGTCAGTCTCGACGGGTGCGTATTCTACATGAACTGACCCACTCCCCAACGTGTGAAATACGTAGAAAGGTCTCCTCACCTAACCTTAGTCAGTCTCGACGGGTGCGTATTCCTACATGAACTGACCCACTCTCCAACGTGTGTAATACGTAGAAGGGTCTCCTCGCAAAACCTTGGTCAGTCTCGACGGGTGATATTCGACATGAACTGACGCACTCCCCAACGTGTGCAATACGTAAAAGGCTCTCCTCACCTAACCTTAATCAGTCTCGACGGGTGCATATCCTACATGACATGACCCACTCCCCAACGTGTGAAATACGTAAAGGGTATCCGCACCTTACCTTGGTCAGTCTCGACGGGTGCATATCCTACATGACATGACCCACTCCCCAACGTGTGCAATACGGGAAAGGCTCTCCTCACCTAACGTTGGTCAGTCTCGACGGGTGCATATTCTACATGAACTGACCCACTCCCCAACGTGTGCAATACGGGAAAGGCTCTCCTCACCTAACCTTGGTCAGTCTCAACGGGTGCATATTCTACATGAACTGACCCACACCCCAACGTGTGAAATTCGTAGAAGGGTCTCCTCCCATAACCTTGGTCAGTCTCAACGGGTGCGTATTCTACATGAATTGGCCCACTCCCCAAAGTGTGAAATACGTAGAAGGGTCTCCTCACCTAACCTTGGTCAGTCTCGACGGGTGCATATCCTACATGACATGACCCACTCCCCAACGTGTGAAATACGTAGAAGGGTCTCCTCCCATAACCTTGGTCAGTCTCGACGGGTGCGTATTCTACATGAATTGGCCCACTCCCCAAAGTGTGAAATACGTAGAAGGGTCTCCTCCCATAACCTTGGTCAGTCTCGACGGGTGCATATCCTACATGACATGACCCACTCCCCAACGTGTGAAATACGTAGAAGGGTCTCCTCCCATAACCTTGGTCAGTCTCAACGGGTGCGTATTCTACATGAACTGACCCACTCCCCAAAGTGTGAAATACGTAGAAGGGTCTCCTCCCATAACCTTGGTCAGTCTCGACGGGTGCATATCCTACATGACATGACCCACTCCCCAACGTGTGAAATACGTAGAAGGGTCTCCTCCCATAACCTTGGTCAGTCTCAACGGATGCGTATTCTACATGAATTGGCCCACTCCCCAAAGTGTGAAATACGTAGAAGGGTCTCCTCCCATAACCTTGGTCAGTCTCGACGGGTGCATATCCTACATGACATGACCCACTCACCAACGTGTGAAATACGTAGAAGGGTCTCCTCCCATAACCTTGGTCAGTCTCGACGGGTGCGTATCCTACATGACATGACCCACTCCCCAACGTGTGAAATACGTAGAAGGGTCTCCTCCCATAACCTTGGTCAGTCTCAACGGATGCGTATTCTACATGAATTGGCCCACTCCCCAAAGTGTGAAATACGTAGAAGGGTCTCCTCCCATAACCTTGGTCAGTCTCGACGGGTGCGTATCCTACATGACATGACCCACTCCCCAACGTGTGAAATACGTAGAAGGGTCTCCTCCATAACCTTGGTCAGTCTCAACGGATGCGTATTCTACATGAATTGGCCCACTCCCCAAAGTGTGAAATACGTAGAAGGGTCTCCTCCCATAACCTTGGTCAGTCTCGACGGGTGCATATCCTACATGACATGACCCACTCCCCAACGTGTGAAATACGTAGAAGGGTCTCCTCACCTAACCTTAGTCAGTCTCGACGGGTGCGCGTTCTACATGAACTGACCCACTCCCCAACGTGTGAAATACGTAGAAGGGTCTCCTCACCTAACCTTAGTCAGTCTCGACGGGTGCGTATTCTACATGAACTGACCCACTCCCAACGTGTGAAATACGTAGAAAGGTCTCCTCACCTAACCTTAGTCAGTCTCGACGGGTGCGTATTCCTACATGAACTGACCCACTCTCCAACGTGTGTAATACGTAGAAGGGTCTCCTCGCAAAACCTTGGTCAGTCTCGACGGGTGATATTCGACATGAACTGACGCACTCCCCAACGTGTGCAATACGTAAAAGGCTCTCCTCACCTAACCTTAATCAGTCTCGACGGGTGCATATCCTACATGACATGACCCACTCCCCAACGTGTGAAATACGTAAAGGGTATCCGCACCTTACCTTGGTCAGTCTCGACGGGTGCATATCCTACATGACATGACCCACTCCCCAACGTGTGCAATACGGGAAAGGCTCTCCTCACCTAACGTTGGTCAGTCTCGACGGGTGCATATTCTACATGAACTGACCCACTCCCCAACGTGTGCAATACGGGAAAGGCTCTCCTCACCTAACCTTGGTCAGTCTCAGCGGGTGCATATTCTACATGAACTGACCCACACCCCAACGTGTGAAATTCGTAGAAGGGTCTCCTCCCATAACCTTGGTCAGTCTCAACGGGTGCGTATTCTACATGAATTGGCCCACTCCCCAAAGTGTGAAATACGTAGAAGGGTCTCCTCACCTAACCTTGGTCAGTCTCGACGGGTGCATATCCTACATGACATGACCCACTCCCCAACGTGTGAAATACGTAGAAGGGTCTCCTCCCATAACCTTGGTCAGTCTCGACGGGTGCGTATTCTACATGAATTGGCCCACTCCCCAAAGTGTGAAATACGTAGAAGGGTCTCCTCCCATAACCTTGGTCAGTCTCGACGGGTGCATATCCTACATGACATGACCCACTCCCCAACGTGTGAAATACGTAGAAGGGTCTCCTCCCATAACCTTGGTCAGTCTCAACGGGTGCGTATTCTACATGAACTGACCCACTCCCCAAAGTGTGAAATACGTAGAAGGGTCTCCTCCCATAACCTTGGTCAGTCTCGACGGGTGCATATCCTACATGACATGACCCACTCCCCAACGTGTGAAATACGTAGAAGGGTCTCCTCCCATAACCTTGGTCAGTCTCAACGGATGCGTATTCTACATGAATTGGCCCACTCCCCAAAGTGTGAAATACGTAGAAGGGTCTCCTCCCATAACCTTGGTCAGTCTCGACGGGTGCATATCCTACATGACATGACCCACTCACCAACGTGTGAAATACGTAGAAGGGTCTCCTCCCATAACCTTGGTCAGTCTCGACGGGTGCGTATCCTACATGACATGACCCACTCCCCAACGTGTGAAATACGTAGAAGGGTCTCCTCCCATAACCTTGGTCAGTCTCAACGGATGCGTATTCTACATGAATTGGCCCACTCCCCAAAGTGTGAAATACGTAGAAGGGTCTCCTCCCATAACCTTGGTCAGTCTCGACGGGTGCGTATCCTACATGACATGACCCACTCCCCAACGTGTGAAATACGTAGAAGGGTCTCCTCCCATAACCTTGGTCAGTCTCAACGGATGCGTATTCTACATGAATTGGCCCACTCCCCAAAGTGTGAAATACGTAGAAGGGTCTCCTCCCATAACCTTGGTCAGTCTCGACGGGTGCATATCCTACATGACATGACCCACTCACCAACGTGTGAAATACGTAGAAGGGTCTCCTCCCATAACCTTGGTCAGTCTCAACGGGTGCGTATTCTACATGAACTGACCCACTCCCCAACGTGTGAAATACGTAGAAGGGTCTCCTCACCTAACCTTAGTCAGTCTCGACGGGTGCGTATTCTACATGAACTGACCCACTCCCCAACGTGTGAAATACGTAGAAAGGTCTCCTCACCTAACCTTAGTCAGTCTCGACGGGTGCGTATTCTACATGAACTGACCCACTCTCCAACGTGTGAAATACGTAAAAGGCTCTCCTCACCTAACCTTGATCAGTCTCGACGGGTGCATATCCTACATGACATGACCCACTCCCCAATGTGTGCAATACGGGAAAGGCTCTCCTCACCTAACCTTGGTCAGTCTCGACGGGTGCATATTCTACATGAACTGACCCACTCCCCAACGTGTGAAATACGTAGAAGGGTCTCCTCACCTAACCTTAGTCAGTCTCGACGGGTGCGTATTCTACATGAACTGACCCACTCTCCAACGTGTAAAATATGTAGAAGGGTCTCCTCGCAAAACCTTCGTCAGTCTCGACGGGTGATATTCGACATGAACTGACCCAATCCTCAACGTGTGAAATACGTAAAGGGTCTCCGCACCTTACCTTGGTCAGTCTCGACGGGTGCATATCCTACATGACATGACCCACTCCCCAACGTGTGCAATACGGGAAAGGCTCTCCTCACCTAACCTTGGTCAGTCTCAACGGGTACATATTCTACATCAACTGACCCACACCCCAACGTGTGAAATTCGTAGAAGGGTCTCCTCCCATAACCTTGGTCAGTCTCAACGGGTGCGTATTCTACATGAATTGGCCCACTCCCCAAAGTGTGAAATACGTAGAAGGGTCTCCTCACCTAACCTTGGTCAGTCTCGACGGGTGCATATCCTACATGACATGACCCACTCCCCAACGTGTGAAATACGTAGAAGGGTCTCCTCCCATAACCTTGGTCAGTCTCAACGGGTGCGTATTCTACATGAACTGACCCACTCCCCAAAGTGTGAAATACATAGAAGGGTCTCCTCACCTAACCTTGGTCAGTCTCGACGGGTGCATATCCTACATGACATGACCCACTCCCCAACGTGTGAAATACGTAGAAGGGTCTCCTCCCATAACCTTGGTCAGTCTCAACGGGTGCGTATTCTACATGAATTGGCCCACTCCCCAAGGTGTGAAATACGTAGAAGGGTCTCCTCCCATAACCTTGGTCAGTCTCGACGGGTGCATATCCTACATGACATGACCCACTCCCCAACGTGTGAAATACGTAGAAGGGTCTCCTCCCATAACCTTGGTCAGTCTCAACGGGTGCGTATTCTACATGAACTGACCCACTCCCCAAAGTGTGAAATACGTAGAAGGGTCTCCTCCCATAACCTTGGTCAGTCTCGACGGGTGCATATCCTACATGACATGACCCACTCCCCAACGTGTGAAATACGTAGAAGGGTCTCCTCCCATAACCTTGGTCAGTCTCGACGGGTGCATATCCTACATGACATGACCCACTCACCAACGTGTGAAATACGTAGAAGGGTCTCCTCCCATAACCTTGGTCAGTCTCAACGGGTGCGTATTCTACATGAACTGACCCACTCCCCAACGTGTGAAATACGTAGAAGGGTCTCCTCACCTAACCTTAGTCAGTCTCGACGGGTGCGCATTCTACATGAACTGACCCACTCCCCAACGTGTGCAATACGTAAAAGGCTCTCCTCACCTAACCTTGATCAGTCTCGACGGGTGCATATCCTACATGACATGACCCACTCCCCAACGTGTGAAATACGTAGAAGGGTCTCCTCACCTAACCTTAGTCAGTCTCGACGGGTGCGTATTCTACATGAACTGACCCACTCCCCAACGTGTGAAATACGTAGAAGGGTCTCCTCACCTAACCTTAGTCAGTCTCGACGGGTGCGTATTCTTCATGAACTGACCCACTCTCCAACGTGTAAAATACGTAGAAGGGTCTCCTCGCAAAACCTTCGTCAGTCTCGACGGGTGATACGTGTGCAATACGTTGTAGAGGAAGTGGAGTTCCTCTACATGAGCCCCGACCGGCGATGATGGTATGCCACGGAGAGGCGATGACGGTGGTCTATCTCCATGGCCGCGCCGGTGGAACTGAGGCCGGTGCTCCAGGCGCGTGGCCATCTTCGTCGTTGTCCACGGCCCGCTACAGTGCTCCCCCCATCAGACGCGGAGCGGCGATAAGAAAGATCCAAGAATCACGTCTATACCGGAGGGAGAGAGCAAGAGTGACCGTGGATGACGCGCACTGCTGGACATGTCCACGGGCGGCACAGCGCACGTTGCAGGCAGAGGTTGATGAGTGGGGCGGGAGCGGCCGAGATGAGGCTTGCCAGAGATGAACGTTGACGACGTCGAAGTCGTGATCTGGCGTTGGAGTCGTGGCCTGGGGTGCCGCAACCGGCACGGGAGCGAGAGCTCGTAGGGTCCCAGGAAGTGACGCCAGGTGAGGCTGCGTAGCCGTGAGGACTGCCGAAACGCCGGCTGATGCGTGCCGTGGCGTCGGCTGCCGCGACTGCCGAAACCGGCAGGCGAGCATGTTGCTCAGGTGTCGCGGCGGCAGTGGGTGCGAGTTGAGATGCAGAAATGAAGAGGGTGGTGAGTGTGCCGGGGGCCGTGGACAGCGCAGGTCGGTCCCTGGAAGCCGTGGAGCGGGTCGGTGGGCGCATGGGATGATGAGTCTGGACGTTGCGTGGTTGGTCGGATCGGTAGCGTGGACGGAAGCGGGACGGATGCGGTCGGCGTGTCGGTCGTGATGCGTCGGGTAATGGTGGTGGCTTCCAGGGATAGCTTGCCTTGGTAGTTCTAGTCGATTTTGTCAAAAATTTGGGATGGAGAAGGGCCGAATTGCTCCGAACTTGATGTTCATC